>NW_027421939.1:0-300000 GCF_037893015.1 Macrotis lagotis | reverse complement strand
GGGATTTCAAAATTTCCTTTGCCTATACAGTTAAACCTTAGCATCAAGGGAGACCACTGGATTTGTAGCCACTGTGGATGGTGATGCCACTGTCAAGGAGGATCATGTCACTGAGTGCAATGACATCTGGGCTAGTGACTTTCTTGTAGTGATTGTCCCCTATTTAGATCTGCAGCAGAGTCGTGCAGTTCAAGGTCAGTGTGCCTTTCTAGTCTGAGCACATGGCCTTCACATTCTCCATAGTTTCCCAGTCTGCCAGGTGACACATCAGATTATTATCCTTCATCATTTTCTGATTGTAGAAAAGAACAGAGAGAAATCAGAGTATTTCCAATTTAAACTGTAACCTCTCCTCTTCCATATATGTATCTCTTTCTCCAATGTAAAAAAAAAAACATTAAAAAGCCAAGATGAATTTTGTGGGTTTGGTACAAAATCAAAATCTTTGGAGCATATTGAAAAGATGAGAATTGTATTTCAACAAATGTTCTGAGGCAAAGTGAGGAGACCATGTTCTCTCTTCTGAATGGTTTCTACATTTCAAACCCTTGTATCTATCAAATTTTACTTTCATTTTCCTGTACCCTGATGGGGTAGAGGGTGTGGTTTTGAGTGGAGAAAGGAACAGTAGCATGACTCTCTCCATTAATTAAGCAGATGACTTTAGGTAGGGCCTAGTGAGATTCAGTGACTTGAATGTTGTCACAAAACACTTTGGCTTGGAGACAATCTGGGGAAAGTCTTCCACTGCCCAAAGGGCTAGGATAAAAACACATTGAAGATTTAATTGAAAAAGGGCCTTGTGAAATGGACTATTGGATGGCCACCTTTTTCGCGGGAATCTTTGAAGCATTCTTGCTGGACTTTTAAAAAAGCCTCATTTTGATTCATGAAAACTGTGCTCATTTATTTCCATGTTGAACTGAAGGGGTAGACTTTGTCAAATTTCTCCTCTGGTATCTTATTCCATTTACTTGGTAGTCACATTTCACATCTTTGAACAAACCAGTAAGCCTCAGATGGTCCTGTTGTCCTACTGCCCAGGAAGCCCTCCTTCTTTCTCTAGAGGCTGAAAATGAAATAGCACAGAGGCTAAATGAGAATTCCTGAATTACGGCAAGAAGGGACAAAAGGGAGTCAAGTGTACCCAGAAATGCAGTGACTTTCCTAGTAGGCCAGCTGGCTAGTCACTTCCTGACTGTATGACATTTTGTTTGATTCAAGGGCAGTTAGGGCTGAGGAGAAAGAAGCTTAATGGCCTGCTTCCTTAGACATATTTTCTGGCAGTTCTGGAGAAGGGCTTTCATTCTTTGGATAAAGGGGTATATCTCTCGTCTCCTAGTGAAACTTTCTCTGAACCAAAAAGTTGTTTCTGTTTGAGATTTCTTAGGTATGTCTAGGGAACAATACCCCACTCATGCTTCCATATTACCTTATTTCAGACTATCAGTCTTCATATGGTATGTTCATGTTTGCACACACGTACAGATTTCAAAACTGATAAAGGTCAATTACTCATTGGTAGGCCAGGCTAATAATGATAAAAAGGGCAATTATACCTAAATTAAATTATATATGCAGGGTTATATCAACCAGACTATCAAAAATATATTATAGAACTAGAAAAAATAGAAATGAAATTCATCTGAAGAATAAAAGTTTAAGAATATCATGAATAAATAAAAATACAAATGAAGATCTAGAACTAAAACTACATTATATACTTATATATACATACATATGAAGACATAATAGTTTTAAATAAACTATTATAATGAGACAATCATCAAACTGTTTAGTATGACTAAGAAACAGAGAAGTATATCAGTGGAATGGATTAGGTACACAAGAAACAATAGCAAAGGACTATAGCAATTACAGCTTGATAAACACAAAGACTCCAGCATCTGGGATAAGAACTCACTGTTTCGCCAAAACTACTGGGAAAACTGGAAAAGAGTATGCCAGAAACTAGACTTAGAACAACATCTCACATTCTATAGCAATGTAAGGTTGAAATGAGTATAAGATTGAGAGATAAAAGATGGATGCCACAAGCAAATTAGGAGGAGGAATAAATATTTTTGTCTGTCAGATTTATGGAGAGGGAAAGAATTGAAGATCAAAACAAGAAATAGGGCACTAAATAAAATGTAAGATGGCTAATATTGATTGCATTAACTTAAATTTTTGCAAAAAAAAACAATCTAACCAAGATTAGATGGAATGCACAAAGCTAGGAAACAATTTTCAGTTAGTGCTTCTGTTAAAGGACTCATTTCTAAAATATTTGGAGAATTGAGGCAAATTTATAAGAATACAAGTTATTCCAGTTCTAACTGATGAAAGGATATGAACAGACAGTTTTTAGATGAAGAAATTACCCATTTTAGCTCATAAAACACTTAATCATACAAGAGGTGGTCTTCTACCTTGGTTTGTGCCTCAAAGTCAGAATTATATTGCATCAGCTGTGAAACTATAGTTGTATTCTGGCCATAGGTAGCATAGTGAAACAGAGTGCTGTTGCTGAAGGTATCTGCAAGCTTAGGGTTTGCACCATGCTTCTTCCTGCCGATCCTGTACTGCCTGTCAAAATCATATGGAAAAAATTCTCTAAATAACTATTGATTTGAGAAATGTAAATTAAAACAACTCTGAGATACCACCTCTCACTGATCAGATTGGTTAACATGACAGAAAAGAAAAAGGATGTTATAGAGGATATGAGAAAACTGGGACAATGATGCAGTGTTGGTGAAGGTGTGAACTGAGCCAACCATTCTGCAGAGCAATTTGAAAGCAGCTTCAAAGGGCTAGAAAACTTTGACACAGAAAAACCTCTCTTAGGTCAGTATCCTAGAGATCTGAAAAACAGGGAAAAGACTGACATATGCAATAGTATTTATAACAGCTCTCTTTGTAGAGGCAAAGAACTGGAAATTGAGGGAATTCCTATAAATCAGGGAATAGCTAAAGAAATTATAGTTATATGAATGTGACAGAATACCACTGTTCTCAAAGAAATCATGAGCAGGTGGATTTCAGAAAAACCTGCAAAGACTGAGTGAAATGATATGGAGTCAAGTGAGCAGAATGAGGAGAACATTGAAGATTAACAGCATTGATGATGACAGATTTAGTTCTTCCCAACTGAACAATGATCAATGATGATTCTAAGAGACCTGTGATGAAAAATGACATTTACATTCAGAAAAAGAGTTATGGAGTCTGAAGGGCAGGTAGTTGGCACAATAGATAAAGCACTGGCCTTGGAGACAGGAGGACAGGGGTTTGAATCTGACCTCAGACACTTGACACGTGACACTTATTACCTGTGTGACTATGGGTATATCATTTAACCCTGATTGCCTCACATCCAGGGCCATCTTCAATAGTGCTGATTCATATCTGACCACTGGGCCCAGATGGCTCTGGAGGAGGCTGATGGCACTGCACAGCCCACTGTCCCCACACTCAAATACAATTCATGTGCTTGCCATGGCATCATCTCCCTGATCTCATGATTTTCTTTCAGAGTGAAGGACAAAACATTATTATGGAATCTGAATGCAGATAAAAGAATGCTCTTTCCATATTTTCTATATATTTTTTTATCATTTCTGGTTTTCCTTTTATTCTAATTCACCTTTCACAATATAACTAATATGGAAATACATATAACATTATTGTCCATGTATAATATATATCATATTACTTGCTGTCATAGGGAGAATGAAAAATGTGGTAATGAATGCTGATATCTATCTTTACAAGTAATTGAAAAACATTTAAATTTAGATTTAAAAATTGAAGAATCAGAAGACCCTAAAACTCCTATGTTAAAAAAAAAAATTCTCTACCTTGAGATTAAGTCATAGAGTAGGCATTGGCCTAAATCAACTGAAGGCCTTAACTCATTAGGAGTTCCAACGAGAATGTAATTTCTTCCCATGTTCCCCAAAAATTCCAAGGTCCAATGAACTTTGACTACAGATTTATTTTAAGTTCTATTCAATATAAAATAATTCCAGGAATAGATGAATTATAAAATATGTAAACTGGAAACCACCAGGTTGTCCATTTTAGCTCACAAAACACTTTATCATATAAGAGGTGGTCTTCTACCTTGTTTTGTGCCTCAAAGTCACAATTATATTGCAGCAGCTTTAAAACTATAGCAGTGTTCTGGCCATAGGCAGCAGAGCGAAGCACAGTGTTGTTGTTGCAGGTATCCACAAGCATAGGGTCTTTAAGCAGCATAGATGTACATTCCTCCTGCTGACCTTGTATTGCCTCTCAAAATTATATAAAGAGATACTGTAATATAAAATTTAGTGTACTAAAATATCATTAGTGATATTTAAATAAGTTAGAAGATAGAAATCAAAATGAATTTCATTGACCAGTAGTTAACAAGTGCATACCCTCATTAAAGGTGTTCGACCTCCAAGGTCACGTGGGTTCAGGTGGCATTTTCTCTCCACTAGGGGAGTAACAACATCAGGATATCTATAAACAGAAGCCAAATGTAGAGGGGTCCTATGGAAAGAAGAGAGCCATATGATAGTTCAATAATGTACTACCAACCATCAAAGTTGTACAATTACATATTAGTATAATTTCTAACATAAAAGGTATTGTTATACTTATGCCTGAACTGTAACTCACTGCCATAATAAATAAAAACTGCCAATATGGTCTCCTGAAGAAATACAAAATATGCATTAGCTCTTACTACTAGATATATGCTCACTAATGTTAAAGCTTTCCCCTGCTGGGTCAAAATATAAAGACTTTTTTTTTAATCAGTAGCAAATCTCAAAACCCATCTTTATTGTTCAATCATTTCAGTTGTTTCAACTCTTTTTTTTAGTTTCTTAGTTTTTTTTTTTTTTTTTCTGCTGCCTATGGCCAGAACACTGCTATAGTTTTAAAGCTGCTGCAATATAATTGTGACTTTGAGGCACAAAACAAGGTAGAAGACCACCTCTCATATGATAAAGGCAATGGGGTTAAGTGGCTTGCCCAAGGCCACACAGCTAGGTAATTATTAAGCATCTGAGGTTGGATTTGAACTCAGATGCCCCTGACTCCAGGGCCAGTCAGTTCTCTATCCACTGGGCCACCTAGCCGCCTCATGTTTCTACTCTTTAAGGACCTCATCTCGGGTCTTCTTGGCAAAGGTACTGGAGAAGTTTGTCATTTCCTTCTCCAACTCATTTTAGAGATGGAAAAAAAAAAACAAGGCAAACAGGCTCAAATGACTTGCCCAGGGTTACAGTTAGTGTCCCAGGATGGATTTGAACTCACACAGATGAGTCTTACGGACAAATGGTCTGGCACTCCATCCACTACTCCTAGCAGACCATCTACTAAGAAGTAACGAAGTTATGATATGTCCTGCGGGCGGGATTATTCCCATAAACAAACTCATGTATCCCTCAAGTAATGAATGTGCAAATATTCATCTATTGTGTATTCTTCATCTTTTCTTGTTCTTCAGGAGTCCCCTTTTGCCTTCTTCCAGAGTGTCTAAGACTTATTTGTTCCCCAGACTCCTAGCTGCAATAGTGATGGCTTTTTCATTTAGCCTGGGAAGAAACTACTTTCTAATTAAGAATCACTGTGGGGGAGAGGGAGCGCCAGGCCACCGCGCCATGGGGGCCCCACTGCCGTGCCTGCTGCTGGCCGCCGCGCTGCTCTGCGCTCCGGCCACCTGCGCCACGGGAAGCAAAATTTGGACGATCATAGATGTTTCTGACCATAAAACACTCCTGACCTGTAAATTGAATCAAAATTCAACACAAATTCAGGGTCATCGTTGGCTGAAGGGTGACAAGGTGTTACAAGAGGAATCGTCTAGTAGTCCAGAAACACGGTATGAGGTTATGTCACATGACAAAACCGGGGAATATCAGTGCGTCTTTCTTCCAGAAGTTGTTGGAAAGGCTGACCTAAAAGTCAAAGGGCCCCCAAAGATTGTGGCGAGCAAGAAGTCCGAACACGGGAATGAGGGAGACACGATAGTTCTTACGTGTAAGAGTACCTCATATCCTCCTGTCGATCACTGGAATTGGTCCAAACTATCTGAACCTGGAAGTTATAGGAACATTTTAAAAGTTAGTGAAGGGAGGATCATCATAATTGAGACCCCTGAAAAAACAGAGCTGCAGAATTGGAGACGGATCCTGGAAAATCCATCTGCAAGGGCACCAACTCTGAGGGCTCTGATTCTGCTGTAATCACCCTGAAAGTCCGTAGCTGCCTGGCGGCGCTCTGGTCCTTCCGAGGCATCGTGGCAGAGGTGCTGATCCTTTTCACTCTCATTTTCATCTGTGAGAAGAAGAGAAAGCCCGATGAAATCACAGGAGCTGAAGTCCCCCACATGATGAGGAATGGTGGTTCTACCCCAATGAAAAGCAGCTTGTCTCAAAATGACAAAGATAGACAAAATGTTCATCAGAGAAATGCCAAGTGAGCAAAGAAGGTGATTTCTGATGAAACTCTCACCTGGATGGATTTGTTTGTGTCTGTGCGCGCTCGTCTGTGTGTGTGTGTGTGTGTGTGTGTGTGTGTGTGTGTCTTTGTGTGTATGTCTGTGTGTCTGACTGTATATTTCTTTACAATGTAGCATGGATTAAATTCCTAATGTACCTTGCAAAATCCAATTGTCTTCACTAAAGTACAGCAAACTAAATTGTAAATTCAAGTACTTTTTAAAATTGTTGGAGGCTGGTTTTTTATGTTTTTTTGATTTTTTTGTTTGCTTTTGTTTTCTCTCTATATTTTTGTCCCTTGGGCACCAGTCAGTCTGATCTCTGGCTTCAGTCCCTGGGGATGTAGGGTAATTGATTTCACGATCTGCGTGCCTGTTCTTGTCTGTATTTCTGTACCCTTTTTCTGGGCGGTGTGTCACAGAAGTGGGGAGAGTGTTTTCTTGGCAAGATAAGAGCTTTCTTTTTTTAGAGGCTTGTTGCCCATAATGGAAAAGATTCCACAGCAGCTGGCCCTATGTTCGAAAAGGGGAGAGTGTGTACTATTATGTTGTCTGGGAGAGAGTCCAGTGGGTCAAAGATAATCTTCTGCCCAACTAATCCAATGAAGTGGCTTTAAAACATGAGTCCTGCCAACTGCCTGTCCCAAGTGAAAGTCACAAGTATTTCTTGCTCCTTACCTTTCTTAGCTGTTCCAAATGACCTTTTCTGTATGACATGATCCAACCTCTGTGGTTAAGAACAAAAGGCAGGCAATGAGCTACAAAGACCCCTCTCATGTTCCCTGAATGTTCTCACTGGCAGGGTGCCCACACCCTGCAGAGTCACCCACACCCTCAGCTTAACAGACAGGGGCATCTTCACATTCATCGCATGTTCCAAAACTTCACAGTCTGTCCTTCCAAAATACCACCTTCCAGCTAGACCAGGGAAGAAACAGAATCTGAAATCCAACAAAGGTGATTGTGGTGATGACCAGCTACACAGACTTATTAGTATCATTGTCATATTATTAGCTCAGTGGAGCCAAGCAGGCAGTAGGTGACAGGACTGTTCTGTTTGTGTAGACTAGATTTGCATATAATGTGCACAGAACTGGCAGCAGAGAAAACCTATTCCATTTGAAATGATGGCTCCTCATCCCTCTGTGCCCCAGGAACTGGGGGACATCAGTACATGGGAGGTCTGTGCTGGTTGCTGGTGGTCCCTTGTATTTTGAGAAACCTTGTCTGTTAACATTTCAGCAATAAAGACATTTTCCATTTTTCAAAAAAATAAAATCAATGTGCCAAAACTCTACAAATATTATCTCATTTGATTTTTGCAATAACTCTGGGAAGGAGGTGCTATCATTATGTTCATTCATGGTAGGGGAAACTGAGACCATAGAGGTTAAATAAGTTCTCAGGGGCATACAAAGTTTCTGAGGTAGAATTGACCTTCCAGTTTCAGTACCCTTTTCACAGTTTAAAAAAGGTTTTCACAAGACAACACTGACTTAAATTAATAAATAATATATTATGAATATTTTTGCATCTCTTGATACTTAAAGAAAAAAGTTTAAGTAGAAATGGAGGGAGAAGAAATGAAACCTTTTATTATGGAAACTATGAAGTGAACTTTAAAAAAATTGAGATGTTAATTCAAGTTACACTAATTTTCTGTTTCATAATCCAGGTTTAATGTAGGAGCTTTCAGTCATCAAAGAAACAAGAAAGCAAACGGACAGACAGGGTCAGGGTGGATAGAGAGATAGTCTTGGGAAGGAGTTGACAGAAAGAGGAGAAACAATTTTGAATGATACATTGATATACATTTGTGAAACTGCTTAAGCAGAAAACCCAGTGAATAGTGAAAGAAATCAGAAAGGGAGGAAACAAAGTAACATAAAAGATTCATATTAAGGGTAAAAAGGGGAAAGAGAAAGATTCAGCCATTCAGCCAGTTGAATGGCACCAGTGTGGGGAAGGGAATTTGGTTGCTGTGAATTTTAGGAAAGGATATAAACGTAAGAGTAAAGGGGAAAAGGGAGAAGAATCTGTGACAGCTTTCAATATGCGCTCATGTGCAGCCTGTATTTGTGAAACCAGTGTTCATGACTCTAGTAATGTCTCCCTTATGGACAAAGTACAGTTGATTTTGAAACTAGTGATTTAAAATCTAGCTGACACACTACTCAAATTTCACTGGCAAGGATTCTCTTCTTTAAATGAACACATTTAAAAGTATCTAAATCGTGGAAAGGGATTAGCATTGGTGGTAGGATTTTTATTTTCTTTAGTTTCATTTAACATTTGTATTTTAAACCATTTGTTGCTTACACCCATTTCCATTAATCTTGAGTATATTTAAGTGATTTTTTAATAATCACATAAATAAAACATGATTAATAGACTCCATTAAATTCTTGACATTTGCCGGGTCCTATATTCTTATGGAAATTAGACTCAGGTTTTAACAACCATATACATACGATGGGAAAAGGTTATTAATCTGCAAATCACAGAATATCCATTACAAGTAAGTCACTGAGGATAGTCAGCCAACCATGAAAGAGCTCTGGCTTCAGCCATTTCAGTGAGCCTGAACTGCAATGACCTATGGGGTTGATTTCATTTAAGTAATCAACTTTGACTCTGTAAACATAAGTCCAGTATAATGATGTGGACCTATGTCCAAAAACAACATGCCAGTGCTTATACTTCTTGGCATTTAGGACAACAAAAAATATTAAGAAAAACTCAGAATACAGCCTATTATTTTGATTTTGAAAACTAGTGAATGAAAGCTATTGTAAATGATATGAATGTGGGGCCAGTTTACAACAGGACAGTTTCATTGTTTCTAATGATACAAACAATTATTTGTTTATTTTCACCAATTAAGAAACTACACAAAATTCAGTTTGCAAAAGTGAAAAATGCACTTTGAACCATCAAATTTCCCATCAGGATTCCATATATTTTCAATATTTAAATAAATTTACTTCTCCTTTAAAAAAATACACTGGGAACTTAGCTGCCACACGTAAGATTTCTGAGACTCATGTTTGCAGTTCCTATTGTATATATTGTTTTATAAACTAAACAGAGGCTGCATAATATGACAGATAAAAAATTTCCCTGGAAGCTTGCAAGACTACAGAGTTGAAGTCATATCTCTGAGACAGACTAGTTATGTGATCCTAGGCAAGTCACTGAAACTCTCATTGATCTAAGCAATTTTCTAGATTCTAAGGTGCAGAGAAGATACTGACCTGCAATGGTAGAGGGAGTTCCCTATAACAATGAAAGCACATATCTAATCCATATTCCATGAGAAGCTCTAACCTCCATACATAACTGGATGGCTATATTAGGTATGCTGAAAAATTAGTAAAGCTGATTCCATAAAATACTCATGAAAAACCAGTCTCTCTACAAAATAGTCATAATTCATACCTGTTGTTACACTGTCCTTACAATTTATGGAAATTGTGTTCTAAATCTTTATTTTAAATTGAAAATACTGATGAGTAACCTGTTTTCAAGAATTTAGGATTTTTGAGGGGTAGGGGATTTCTTATTAGATTCATTTCTAGAAAAATCAATAGAATAGATGTGTTCTTTCTTAATATGTCATTTGAGAGGGTTGTAAAAAACTTGGAGCAAACTGTAGGAGGATTTGCAGTCTTCTTCTGTCTTATGCTAGACGCAATAGATTGGTCTATTGTTTCCAATAGTTTGGTTTGAGAGAGGAAGTATTGTTCCAAAAATAAAACATTCCTACCCATTGACTGTAGGTATTTTCACTAGATTTCTCCCTAGGCATGGAATTCTTTCCTCTCTCTCCTCTTCATTTCATGCTCTATCTGGCTTAAGTCAAAAATAAAACCCTGCCTTCCACAATTAGGTTTTCCCAGTCCCCTTTAATGTAGATGTCTCCCTCTGATGATTATGTGAAGTTAATTCAGTAGGTAGAATCTTGTCTGTGCTTAGCTGTTTCCTGTTATTCCCTCTTTGTATTACCAGCTCTTAGCCTGGTGGTAGTTTTATAGTAGATCCTTAAAAAATATCTATTTCTCACACGCAAAACTCCATCTCATGACAGTTTTCACTGGCTGCCCCCATGACTAGAGTGCCATCCCTTCTCATTTGCATTTCCAGGCTTCTTTCTGGTCTCTGCTAAAATCTCATCTATCACAAGAAGCCTTTCTCGGTTTCCCTTAAAACTAGTGCTTTCCCCGTGAAATTATTCCCAATCTATCTTTTTTTATTAAAGGTATTGTTTGACTTTTACAATTTTCCCATCTTACTTCCCTGCCCCCACCTCCCCAATTCTCAATCCATCTTGCACATAACTATATATACACACATATAGTTTTATATAAATATATAATTTTTAAGCAATTTTACCCTACAATCTTTGTCTCCTCTCATATATATCATACTTTAACATATATGTTAATACCCTAAAATGCTCACTTCACAGTTCCTCAAGGTCCTTACTTCATGAGATCTGTTTATAACATAAGGATTGTTATATATGAAATCCCGACTGGAAATTTGATGGTTCAAAGTGCATGTTTCACTTGTACAAACTAAATTTTGCATATTTTCTTAATTGGTGAAAATAGCCAAGTTAATAAATGAAAGATATTGGAAATGAAATGAATAGGGGGCAAATATACAACAGGACAGTTTCATTGTTTCTAATAACACAAATAATTATTTGCATATTTTCACAATTAAGAGTTTGCACAACAATATGACCAGAAAGGAAAATGATCAGTCCTTCAAGGGATGTGTAAAATCTGGGATATTACTGCATTATTGGTGAAGCTGTGAACTCATCCAACCTTTCCAAAGAGCAATTTCAGATTATGCCCAAAGGGCAACAAAAAAGTGCATACCCTTTGACCCAGCAATACCACTACTGGGTCTATACCCTGAAGAGATGATAAAAAAAGGGGAAAAACATCACTTGTACAAAAATATTTATAGCAGCCCTGTTTGTGGTGGCAAAAAATTGGAAATTAAGTGGAAGTCCTTCAGTTGGGGAATGGCTTAACAAAATGTGGTACATGTATGTCACGGAACATTACTGTTCTATTAGAAACCAGGAGGGATGGGAATTCAGGGAATCCTGGAAAGATCTGCATGAACTGATGCTGAGTGCGATGAACAGAACCAGAAAAACATTGTACACCCTAACAGCAACATGGGGGTGATGATCAACCCTGAAGGACTTGCTCCTTGCTTCAGTGCAACAACCAGGGACAATTCTGAGCTATCTGCAATGGAGGATACCATCTGTAATCAGAGAAAAATTACAGACTTTGGACAAAGACCAAAGACTATGGCAGTCAAACTGGAAAAAAAAAAGTTATATTATTATGTAATTTTACTATCTCATAGTTTGTTTTTCTTCCTTAAAGATATGATTTCTCTGTCATCACATTCAACTGAGACTGAAGTATAACATGGAACCAGTGTAACCAATGTAAACATTAACAGAATGCCTTCTGTGCGGGGAGGGAAGCAAGAATGGGGGGGGGGGAATTGTAAAACTCAAAATAAATAAAATCTTTAATAAAAAAAGAAAAGAAAAAGAAAGTTTCCCTGGAAGTTTGCAAGACCACAGATTTCAAGTTATACCTCTGAGACATACGAGTTGTGTGACCGTAGGCATGTCATTGAACCTCTCACTGATCTAAGCAATTTTCAAGATTCTAAGTTGCAGAGAAGATATTGACCTGCAGGATAAAGGAAGTTCCCTATGGAAATGAAACCACATATCCAATCCATATTCGATGAGAAGCTCTAACATCCACATATAACTGGATGGTTATATTAGGCATGCTGAAAAATTAATAAGGCTGATCCTATAAACTACACAGTCTCATTACATTATAGCCTTATGCCTGTTTTTTATATTGTTTTTATAGCCTATGGAAATTGTATTCTAAATCTTTATTTTAAATTGAAAATACTGATGAGTTACCTGTTTTCAAGAATTTAGGATTTTTGAGGGGCAAGGGAATTCTTATTAAGAATTATTTAAAGAAAAATCAATAGAATAGATGAGACCTTAAACTGTAGGACATACATTTTCTAGAAATATCTGAGTATTCTGCCCTGTACCAGATACAACAGATTGGCCTAATGTTTCCAATAGTATGGTTTGAGAGGAAGTGCTGTTCCAGAAAGAAAACTCTCATATCTTCTGACTGTAGGCATTTTTGCCAGATGTCCTGCTGCTCCCCAACCCCACCCCCATCCCCATGCATGGTATTCTTTCCTCTCTCTTCTTCCTTTCTTGCCCTATTTGGTTTACACAAGTCCAAGATAAACACTTCCTTCTATAAGGAGGGTTTCCTAATCCCCTTTAATGTGGATGCCTCCCTCAGCTGATTATTTCCAGTTTATACAGTATGTAGTATCTTGAATGCACTTAGCCATTTCCTGTTGTTTCCCCATTTACAATGTAATATCCTTGAGAACGGGGACTATCTTCCCATTCTTTGTATTCCCAAGAGTTACATAAGTAGATTCTTAATAAATATCTATTTCTCACTCATAAATTCCATGTCCTGACAGTCTTCCCTGACTGCCTCCAATGCTGTTTCTCCACAGTTCTACCTCCTGGCTTTCTTCTAGTGTCTGCTAAAGTCTCATCTATCTCATCTATATTTCCCTTCAAACTAGTGTCTGCCCTCTGAGATTTTTCCCAATTTATCTTGCATTTATTTTCTTTACACATAGTTTGTAACCAATGTTATCCTACGAACTTTCTCTCTTCTCATATGTATCATACTTCAACATATATGTCAACACCCTCACTTCACAGTTCCTTAGCTTCCTCTTCAAAAGATGTACTTACAAAGATGGTTATGCCTTTGATTACCCACAAATGCACTTTGAGTATACTAATTCTAAATTTCTCTTAATTGGTCAAAATTGATCTTCTTCCTCAGTCTTGCAAATGCACTGTTTTTATCTGCACCATGACCTCTGATCAGAGACCATCTCTACTGTGTTAGCTACAGTTTTTGCCTGTCCCCATTTTGATTCTTGGTAAACCAAGTGATATGTTTATTCAACTCTACATCATATTGCCGACCCCCCATCCCATTACCAATGGTCTCCTGTCAGATCTTAGCTTTGAACCACTCCTTTCATCTGCCACCTTGGCTTGTATGTACATGCTGCTAAATAAATGTGGAAAAAATCAGACAATAGTACTCATAAGGTACACCAGACATGTATGTTACATCACCTCAACTAAGCTCTTCTTGAGGCAAAGCAATGCTTTTATATTTAATTTCCCCTAAACAATTCATTATCCCAATTTCCATGGCAGCTCTTTTGAACCTTTTCATTACTCCTAACCTTTCATGGTTCACTATACAGTTTTTCAGTTAAAAAGTTTGCCACTAAATGAGGCTATTACCTGAGACCACCTTCTTACCATCCTTCTTCTCAAAGGTCTTCCATTTCCTTCTGCCACCATCTCTTCCTTCAACCATCTCAAAGACCTGGTCTTTCTTCTAGTCAATGAAAATGCTTGTACGTGTCCAAGTAAGGCTCTTATTTCTTATATCCTCCACCAAATTGCTCCATCTATCCTTCCTGTTTTGACTTTCCTTCAATCTTTCCTGTCTACTGGTTGCTTCCTTCCTAGTTTAAAAACATGCCCATATTTTGTCTCCATTCTCAAAAAAACTTTACTGGATCCACCTGTCTCCATTATCATCACACATCTCTCCTTTATCTTGGACCTAAATACCAGAGAGGACCCTTGACAACAGATATCTCCCGTCATTTCCTTTGACACTCTACAGTCCATATTCTCCAAAGACACTAATGGTTTCTTCACTGCCAGATCTCACGGTCTTTTCTCAGTTCTCATCTTCCTTGACTTCCTTGACTGTGAAACTGCGGGGAGAAACAGTTCCGTCCAGGAGAGTGCGGCAGCCCGAGCCCGGCCAGGGAGGAGGGACGAACTGCGCATGCGTCGGTCTGGCCCGCGGGGCATGCGCTCAGGGCCTCTCACTGACCCTTGTGACCTCGTAAAGCGCGCCCCCACCCCCACCGCCACTCCTGTCTCCCGGCATGCTCCCGGGCTCCTGCAGCCCCGAGGGCTCTGCGCGCAGGCGCGCACTCCGGAGAGGGAGGCCCCGGGCCGTGGGGGAGGGCGTGGGGTGCGGGCCAGGGCTCCGGAAGCCCCGGGCCCAGCGCGGCCTCATGCCTCCATATTACCTTGTTTCAGACTATGAGGCTTCACACGGGATGTTCATGTTCAGCTTGTTGCGGGGCCGCGGAACAGTTCCTGACTTGTGCGGAGAGAACCTGCCTTTGAACTCTGACTCGGCCACTTTGTAGCAGTGTGAGCACCAGCAGCTCACTTGGGCTTTTCTGCTTTGGCCAGGGATTTCGACATTCCCTTTGTCTGGACAGGTGAACCCTAGCTTCGGTGGGGGAGCATTGGAGGTGCAGCCACAGTGGCTGGTGATGCCATTGACAAGGAGTTTATTGGGTGCAAAGACATCGGGGCTAATGACTGTTTTCTAGTGAGTGCCCCGTACGGAGACCTGCAGCCCTGTCCGGAAGTTCAAGGTCAGTGTGCCGTTCTTGTCTGAGCAGTTGGCCTTTGCCTTCCCCATAGTTTCCCAGATAGCCAGGTGACACATGAGGTTATTATCCTTCATCAGTTTCTGATTGTAGAAAATAATAGAGAGAATTGGCAGGAACTTCTCCAAATCAGAGTATTTCCACTTTAAGTTGTATATTCTCCTCTTCCATATAACAGTCTCTTTCTCTGAATTAAAAAAAGTTAAAACCCCACGATGAATTTTGTGGGTTTGGTCCAAAATCAAAATCTTTGGAGCATATTGAAATGATGACTAAGTTGATTGACATGAATGTGGCCCCATACCACTTTGGCATTGAGAGAATATGGGGAAAGTCTTGAACTGTGCAAAAGGGTAGGATAAAACTGCATGGAAGTTTTGTTAGAGGGAGGACCTTAATAATTGGAGTATGGGATGGCCTACTTTTTCATTGGATTCTCTGGGCCATCTTGCTGTACTTTCAAAAAAGTCCCATTTTGATTCGTGAAAACTGTGCTCATTTATTTACATGTTGAACTGAAGGCGTAGACTTTGTTGAATTTCTCCTCTGGTATCTTTTTCCTTATTCCTTGGCAGTCACATTTCAGATCTTTGACCAAGCCAGTAAGCCTCAGGCAGTCTAGTTGTCCACCTGTCCCGGAAGCCCTCCTTCTTTCTCTAGAGGCTGAAAATGAAATAGCATGGAGGCTAAATGTGCATTCCTGAATTATGGCAAGAGGGGACAAAAGGGAGGCAAATGTAACCAGAATTGCAGTGACTTTCCTAGCAGGCCAGCTGGCTAGTCACTTCCTGACTCTATGACATTTTATTTGATTCCAGGGCAGTTATGGATGAGGAGAAAGAAGTTTAATGGCCTGTTCTTCCTGACTTGTGAACAGAGAAACTGTTTCTGGCAGTTCTGGAGAAGGGCTTTCATTCTTTGGACAAAGGGGAATAACTCTTGTCTCCTAATGAATCTTTCTCTGAACCAAAGGGTTATTTCTGTTTGATATTTCTTAGGTATGTCTAGGGCACAATAACCCACTCAGTCTTTCATATTGCCTTATTTCAATCTATTAATCTTCATATAGTATGTTCATGTTCAATTTGTTGCAGTGTTGATGAAAGAATTTTTGACTTGTGAAGAGAGAACCTGCATATGAATTGAGACTCTGCCACTTTGTAAGAATGTGCCCACAAGCAAGTCACTTAAGCTTTTCTGCTTTGCCCAGGGATTTCGAAATTCCTTTTGTCTCTACAGTTAAACCCTAGAGTCAGGGGACATCATTGGTGGTGTAGCCACAGTGGATGGTGATGCCATTGACAAGGAGGATCAGTTTATTGGGTGCAATGACATCTGGGCTAATGACTGTCTTCTAGTGAGTGTCCCTTATGTAGACCTGCAGCACTGTTGGGAGGTTCAAGCTCAATGTTCCTTTCTTGTCTGAGCAGATGGCCTTCGCCTTCCCCATACTTTCCCAGATGGCCAGGTGACTCATGAGGTTATTATCCTTCATCAGTTTCTGTTGGTAGAAAAGAATAGTGAGAATTGGCAGGAACTTCTCCAAATCAACGTATTTTCAATTTAAACCATATACTGTCCTCTAACATATACCATCTCTCTGAAAAAAAAATCAGTATCATAAAATAACTAGAAATTGAGGGGCTTAAATTATAATCCTCTTTAGATGTGTCAGGTGACATACTAAGATCATTAAGATCATCTGCATCCTTCTGTACTTTGCCCTATAAAATACATGGAAGCACTGTAAAATAATATGAACATAACACTAATAACTTTGACTACCATTTATCTGGAACTTTAAGGTTTCCACAACACTTCAGACAGATTATTTAATCTTTATGTCCACCTGCCCAGGAAGCCCTCCTTCTTTCTCTGTAGGCTGAAAATGAAATAGCATGGAAGCTAAATGAGATATCCTAAATCATGGCAAGAGGGGACAAAAGGGAATCAAATGTTCCTGGAATTACTCTTACTTTCCTAGTAGCCCAGCTGACTAATCACTTCCTGTATGTATGACTTTTGTTTCAAGGGCAGTGGGGGAAGAGGAGAAAGAAGGGTAATGGCTTGCTCTCCTAGACATATTTTCTTGCAGTTCTGGAGATGGGCTTTCATTCTTTGGATGAATGGGAACATCTCTTGTCTGCTGATGAGACTTTCTCTGTCCCAAATGGTTGTTTCTATTTGAGACTTGTTAGGTATGTCTTCAACACAATACCCCACTCATGCTTCCATATTAACTATTTTCAAACTTATAGTCTTCGTATGGTCTGTTTAGGTTGAACTTATTGTAGCGCTGCTGAAAAAATTCCTGAATTGTGAACAGAAAATATGTGTTTGAATTCTGGCTCTGCCACTTTCTAGAAATGTGAACTCAGGCAAATCACGTAAGCTTTCATAGTTTCCCCAGGGATTTTGAAATTCTCTTCTCCTAAAACCTAGAGTCCCCAGAGAGAATATCAAGAATTTACTGGTGTAGCCACTGTGGATGGTGATGGCATTGACAAGGAGGATCAGGATTTGGGATGCAATAACATCTGGGCTAGTGACTGTCTTCTAGTGAGTGCAGTTCTTCTCGTCCTGTTCCAGGTCAACATGCCTTTCTTGCCCAAGCAAATAGACGATGCATTCCCCATTGTTTAACAGGCATCCTATTTAAACATGTGGTTGTTATCGTTCATCTTTTTCTACTAGAAGAAGAGAATTGTGAGAATTGGCTGAAACTTCTCCAATTTAAACCCTATCCCCTCTTCTCCCATTTACCTGTGTCATTCTCTGAAGAAAAAAATTAAACCCAAGATGAAATTTCTGGTTTTGTTACAAATTCAAAATGTTTGGTGCATTTTAAACTGATGACCAAATGGGTTAGGCCTCTCTCCCTATTATGAATGCTCTATGTCCACAAATGTTCTGAGTCAAAGTGAGGTTTCCATGTTCTCTTTCCTAAATGAACATGAAACTATCACATGCTGAGCCATGCTGCTATTAGCTTCCTTTCCCCTTCAGTGTTCTACAGGAAGGAAAGATGAAGATCCTTCTTCACCATGACAGTATAAAAAAGATGGTGACAACCAATTGCTTGCTTGCCTCCTTACCCTGTCATCATCAGAGACATCCCTTTCTTTAACCCATTTCACTCTTAACCAGGGATCACTTATGTGTGGTCTCATATAAGCATTGTATCAATGTTGAAGAGTTTAGAATAATTATGTCAAAATTCATGGGATTCTTCTACCTCAGGACTTGTTGCATTAGATAGGATCTTTGGAGATATTTCATGTGATCCATAACCTTAGATGAGGGGGAAAATGACACCTATATTTCAATATATGTATTTGCCTACCTGTGGAATCCTCTGCATTTTATTTTATGATTTAAAAAACTTTATTATAGCAAGAGATTCATAGCCTTCATCAGACTGGCAAAAGCATCAATGATACTAGAAAGGGACAGGAACTCCTGGTTTGGTTTCTATCTTTCAAACCCTTTTTTCTGTCTGATCTCACTTTCTCTTTTCTGTTCCCTGATGGGGTGGAGGGTATGGTTTTGGGTGGAGAAGGGAACAGTAAAAGCATTATTACTCCATTCAGCAGCTGAAGTTGGGTAGGACCTAGTGCGGTTAAACAACCTGAATGTGTCCCCAAACCACTTTGGCATTGAGACAGTCAGGGGAAAGTCTGCAGCAGCCCGAAGGGCTAGGATAAAACCACATGGAAGTTTTGCTAGAGGGTGGGTGTTACAAAATGGACTAGGGGATGGCCTAGTTTATCAGGGGAATCTCTGAGGCCTCCTTGCTGTACATTCAAAACGTTTCATTTTGATTCTTGAAAACTGTGCTGATTGATTTGCATTTTGAACTGAAGGTGTAGACTTTGAAGAAGTTGTCCTTTGGTATCTCATTTCTTATTGCCTTGTAGTCATATTTGATTTCTTCAACCAAGCCCAGTGAAGCACACTTGGTCTTGTTGCCCACCTGCCAAGGAGGCCTTCCTGCTTTCTCTGGAGGCTGAAAAAGAAATAGCATGGAGGCTAAAGGACAAGTCCTGAATCAAGACAAGAAGGGACTAAAGGGAGTCAAAAGTCCAGGGAATTACTGTGACTTTCCTAGCAGTCCAGCTGGCTAGTCACTTTCTGACTATTTGACCTTTTATTTATTCTCAGGGGCAGTGTGCTGGTGAGACTTTTATGAGCAAATATCTGCCCCCAAAGTTTCTTTCTGCTTGGGACTTGAGAGGTACCTATAGGGCTCAAGACTACATTCATACTTCTATACTTCCTAATCTCAAGCCATTAGTTTTCATATGCTAAACTCAGGGGGTGATTTACTGGAGTGCTGCTGGAAGAATTCTGGACTTGTGAACTGAGGACCTGTGTTTGAATTCTGACTCTGCCACTTACTAGAAATGTGACCTCAGGCAAGTCACTTGTCCTATACTGTTAAAACCTAGAGTCACCAGAGAGCATATATAGAACTTGGTGGTGTAGCCACTGTGGATGGTGATGCCATGAACAAGGAGGTTTTTGGTATTGGGTGCACTGACATCTGGGCTAGTGACTGCCTTATAGTGAGTATCCCCTATATAGACCTGCAAAACTGTTATGTGGTTCAAGGTCAGTGTGCCTCTCTTGTCTGAGCTGATGGCTGACTCATTCCCCTTAGTTTCACAGGCATTCACATGATGCACAAGGTTGTTAATCCTTCATCTTTTTCTGCCAGAAGAAAAGAATGATGAGAATTGGCTATAACTTCTCCAAAATAGAGCCCTTCCAATTCAAATCCTATTCTATTCTGCTCCTATTCAGTAATCATTTCATCTGAATAAAATAAAAATCTAAGATTAATTTTGTAGATTTGGAGGATATTGAAATGTTGACCACATAGGAGAACTGAAGGTGTAGACTTGAAGAATTTGTCCTTGGGTATCTCATTTATTATTGCCTGGTAGTCATATTGCAGGTCTTCAACCAAGGCCAGTAAACCACACATGGTCTTGTTTCCCACCTGCCAAGGACACCTTCCTTCTTTCTTTCTCTGGAGGCTAAAAAAGAAATGGAATGGAGGCTAAATGAGAAGTCCTGAATCAAAACAAAAAGGGACAAAAGGGAGTCAAAAGTCCCTGCAATTCTCTTAGTTCTTCCAAGTTCTCTTGGGATGCAGCTTGTGTCCTAAGCAACGAAAAACAAAAAAAAAAAATGGTGTTAAAAAAAATTACCCAACTCAGTCATGAAAAGTATGTTTCTTACCATGTTCTGTTAGGTTTCATTTTAATTTTAGTCACTGATTCAGAGAACGAGTCTTAATTTCTAAAAGTAGATTCTACATGGAAAATACTAGCAATCAAAGTCAGCTGATTTAAATTTCAACTTAAAGAAACACACATTCCATTGGATGTTAGTCCCTGGTTCTTATCTCTGTGCTAATATAATTAGATTGTTATAAAAGCAAAAGGTATAATTCTAAAAAACTTTGAACTCAACCTTCCAGAATATCTTTTTACAATCAAAATATCTGTTGAATTTAAAAAACCCTTCAATTTTATTTTAATTATGCCAATTGTCCTGAAAAACTTAAATGACGATATATAGTTATTTTTACTCATGATTTAAAAGACTATTATTTTATTTTTTAAAAACTGCAGAAAATGTTGCAAAGGGAGATATTAAAGAAGATATTCTGAATTTTAAAAAGAAAAAACTTTAAACTTTCATTTGGACAGAAATATTTTAAGAAACATAGTAGTGACAAAAAACAACCTGTACAACTCAGTTGACTTGTTGTAGTTTTCTACAATCTCTTGTCTTGCTTGTTCTTCAATCTCATGTTTATATTTTTCTATTTGACTTTGTTCCAGGTTAGTAGTTTGTAAATGATGCTTAAGACTAACTATTTCTTCTTCCAGCTTTTTTTTCTATCTTGTCACATTTCTTTTGCAACATTTTCATAGAAATTAACTGTCCTTGAAGACTTTGATTTGCTGATTCCACCTGTAAACATTTTGAAGTTGCTGCTTCTAAATGTTGTGTGTGGTCTTCAGTCTGTTTGCATAAAATATCAGGTTAGTAAATTACACAAGTAAAAGAAAAGGTTTTCAATTTAAATAATTTACAAGTATTAAGATTAAATTAGTTTTAATTCAGCTACAATAAAATATATATCATTATCCTTAAAATATAGCTAAACAATGCATTTCCTAAAATGGTTATTTAGGTAAATTTACAAATCAAATCAAAGTTAAGCCTGAAAGAAGAGATTATGATATTTTATTACTAACTCTAGGTCTGCATCATCCATATATACCACTGGATTCTGTATTGTCTTTTGTGTTCTCTAATTTTTTAAGTGTCTTTTCCACCCAGAAATTTTAGCTTCCACCTCAGAGTGAGCAGATATATCAATAAAATTGATAATAGATATCAGCACATTTTTCTTAAGTCATATTAGACCTATAGCAAAAAGAAAAAATTCCTTAAGAGAAATTTGGAAAAAAATGAGATTACTTTTTATCATTCTAATGAGTACACTGATTCTATGGTAATAGACTTTACTGAGGAAAACAAATGAATTTATAGTAATTTGAATGGTGAGATGTTCAATTGCAAAGCCAGAGAAAATAGTCTGTCTCATCCACAAAACTCTGGTGATAGTCCCCAAGGAATATAAAACATTTGCCAAAGGTTCTGTTGTGTAATGGCCCTCTTCCTAATCCCCAACTGGTCATTTTTAAAATATACAGATAACTGAGTCAAATTTTCCAAAAAAAAACATTCCCCAATTGACAAAGGGTCTAAGGGTATGCAAAGACAGTTTAAACGTGAGGAAATCAAAGTGATTCATAGTCATATGAAAAATTGCTCTAAATCATTACTTATTAGAGAAATGCAAAGTAAAGCATCTCTGAGGTACCACCTCATACTTCTCAGACTGGTCAATATGACTATAAAAGGACAATGATCAATGTCGGAAGGGATGTGGTAGAATTGTGAACTCATCTAACATTTCTGGAGAGAAATTTGGAATTGTGCCCAAAAGGCAATAAAAATGTACATACCCCTTGATCCAGCAATACCACTCCTGTGTCTATACCAAGAAGAGATAATGAAAAATTCTAAAAATATCATTTGTACAAAAATATTCATAGCAGTCCTGTTTGTGGTGACAAAGAATTGGAAATTAATTAAATGTCCTTCAATTGTTGTCATGAAACACTGTTGTTCTATTATACATCAGGAGGGATGTGAATTCGGTAAAGCCTGGAAGGATTTGCATGAATTGATGCTGAACAAGATGAGCAGAACCAGAAAAACATCTTACACCCTAACAGCAACATGGGGGTGGATGACCAACCTTGATGAACTTGCTCATTCCATCAGTGCAACAATCAGAGAAAATTTTGCGTTATCTATGATGGAGAATACCATCTATACCCAGAGAAAGAATTGGGGAGTTTGAACAAAGACCAAAGACTATTACCTTTACTTTAGGAGAAATAACCCTGTTATCTTACTATGTAATTCTGCTATCTCTTATACTTAATTTTTCTTCCTAAAGGATATGATTTCACTCTCATCACATACAATTTAGATCATGTATACCATGGAAACATTGTAAAGACTAACATACTGCCTTCTGGGGGTGGGGAGGAAGATAAGGGGGGAAATTTTAAAACTCAAAATAAAATCTTAAAGAAAAAAAAGAAAAAAGAAAAAATCTGGAGTTCAGAATTTTGAAGGAGATATCAAGTCCCCAAGCTTGTCTACTGAGTCCTTGAGAACTGAAAGAATGGTGTGAATTTGCCTTACAAATTGTTGCCTTCCAAACATGAGGACATTTTATCTTCCCATGGGCACTGATGTTCAATGACTTGCCACATCTTCTACATCTATGTGAGAAGATTCTGATGGTTTGGTTTCCCCAGGCTGTATTAGAATAATATAGACTATAGAAACACATACCTCTGGGTGTTTGAAGAGATCTATATGGAACACAATATGGGTAGGAAAGTGAAAAACAGGTTGGAGGGGAAGAGGAGCAGAATTACCCTGTGCATTCAAATGACTAGTTGAAATCTAAGTTCCTCTTGGAGGTCCAGGTCTTAACTGTCTTGTACTGACAAGAGTTCAAGGACCGGCCACTGCCTTTTTTTTTTTATTAACACACGTACTTAATTAGCCTCAAACATATTAACTTCTCTACCCAATGAGTAGTATAAGGTTCATTATAATAATTTTCTATGTATATGAAAGCACGATCAGGGTAGGGCATCATATCAAGGTCATATATATGAAGTAAGGGTAGAAAGAGTTTTATACTAAAGGAAGCTGGCTCTGATGGGAGAGGTAGGGTTGAACTAAGAGTATATAAGCTTATTCTTGCTTCTGTAAAGTGGTGGATGCTCTGAGGAACTCTCTACCCACTTTTTGGAAGAACAATAGTAAACATTTCCTTCTCTCACTTTGGTTTAAGTTTTGTTTCTTAGGGGGAGTTGACTGATCCTCTCTTCTCACAGCCTATAACCTTCTGAAAAGGAATATAAAGATAAGTCATTTTACATTGTCCAATGTTAAGGATTTTACCTTATTGTTTAAACAATTAAGTTTTCTATCCACTTCAGAATGTGTTTGGTTTACTACTCCATGGTAAATATAATTTTTATATTGTCTTTATATATATATTTCTTTATATACATATATATATATATATATATTTATATATATATTTATATATATTTCTTTTTTTTTTTGTTTTCTTCAGCTTTTTAAATCTGTAAGACGGAACAGAATAATTAAGTCAAACTCCATAATTTCAATATTATGCAATTGAATAGCATTGTCTTTCACCCATTTCTTCAAATTATATTCAATCATTGAGAAGCAATAAAAGCAAAAAGAGTATGTGAGTTCAACAAACAAATCTAACAATATTCTGTGAAAATAAAAACCAAAGAAACAGTAGCCTCACTAATAATTTCATCTCTTATTTTAAAATATGTATAATTACTATCAGCTCTTCATTTATACCACTTCATTTTAGAGTATTCCCGCAAATGATTATGGTCATTCTGCAATACCTAAGACACTTTCCAGTAATACACCCAGAAATAACTTTTTTTAAAAAGTTTTATGCCATTTTCTGCTTTTATTATTTTAAATGTAGATATGTGTAAATTAGCTGGTGAAGTAATTAAATGCTCTAGCCCACTAAACATAAATGATATTATTTAATGTGATTAAAATACAAAGTCTCATGAAAAAAATTTATTATGAATTTAGATCTAGGCATTCCTTAACTTGAAAAGTAAATTGGATTTCAAAAGATACTTTTTAAAATGACTCATTGGACCAGGGAATGCGTTTTCCCCCTTCTCTTTTCCCCACATTAGAACTAGATTTTTTAACAAGAATTTCAGTGTAAGGACACAACAACCTATTTAAATCATAAATAAAGCTGAATTGCTGTCCTAGATAATATATCTGATTATTTGAGATTCTCTTCTGCCACTGAGGTAGTGGACACGAATCTGTCAGAGGATCAGATATCTAGAGAGTGGTAGTCTCTTGCTATGTTCAATTCAATTCATCAAGTTGAATTTGATTACAATTCAATTAAAAAGCATTAAGGGCTTACACCTAATGGCTCTGATACAATGCAAAATTTAGATAAGCCATAGTCAGTGTTCTTATACAACTGGGATATAAGAGCATTAGGAGATGACAACAGAAAGTGCTTTGTGAAGTTTGATGGTGAAGGTCATTCATTATCAACAATAGAGTTCAGAGAAGACTCCAGAGAAGATGAATACAGATGGCATAGATGGACATTACAGGGACAGGATGGAGGTGGCAAAGTATAGGACATGGTTTTTTTTTTTTTGTTTTGTTTTGTTTTTAGGTTTTTGCAAGGCAAATGGGGTTAAGTGGCTTGCACAAGGCCACACAGCTAGGTAATTATTAAGTGTCTAAGACCGGTCTTGAACCCAGGTACTCCTGACTGCAGGTCTCGTGCTTTATCCACTGAGTAACCTAGCCACCCCCAGGACATGTTTTAAAGGACAGAATAGTTCAGTTGAACTGGAGTCAAGGTCCTAAAAGAGGGAATAATAAAGTTGATCTGTGGAAAGGCAGGATGCTGCCCCAGTATGAAGAATGTTAAATTTCAGGCCAAGAAACTATGTAGCCCAAGAGTTCTATCTTTAATGGAAGGAATCTTGCAGCTCCCACCAGGAGATATCTGGAATTTCATTATTAGAAGGCAGGCTCCCTATACATGTGATTGGAGTACTTTTACCCTAGTTCTTGAGGGGGAAAATAGATGAATTAGCACAGGTTCAATTTGGTATGTAATTCAATTTAATTTCTACAGCCTTGTGCATCATCCCTGAAACTTTGAGGACCCAAGTATCCCAAACCCTGGCCACCATTAGAATGTAAGTACTCCTTAAGGGCAGACACTTGGCTTTTGGCATTTTTATCCCCAGTAATTTCCACAATACTCAGCTCCAAAATGCTTAGGAAATGCTTTTTCATTCATTCAGTCAGTCAGTCATTTATTCATCTCAAAACAAGTCAGAGCTAAGTAAATTATTCTTCTCTCCCACTGAACAGAAGAAACAACTTTTAGCTTTCTATCTTACATGTGAATCCATTACAGCAATATATAGATTTTTCTTTTGTGCTTGCTCTACAATTAGTAGGCGCACTAAACTATTAACTCTTACTTTTGTGTATGATCTTCTAACTCATTAGTAGACTGTTGCGACTGTATCTTCTGTTCTTGAGATTCTTTCAGCTATAAAAATTCCAAACAAGAAAATCATAATCTTGTTCTTAAATCTGAAATAAGGATGCCTGTATTAAAATAAGTACAAAAAGTCACTCAAGTTTTCACTGGTCCATCAAATAGTCACACCCATAAACAAAGCTATATATTTTTGTGTTCCAAACACCACTATATTCAATCCATTTTCATTTCATATGGCTACATGCAAAATACATTAAATATGTGAAAGATTTATGATTTCAGTAGCATAAGAACCTTCATCAATGTAGATTATTGCTACGCATAACTATAAATCCTAGAGTATTACGCTGAGCCAAAGAGCTTTAAGAAACTCTCTTAGGGTCTTGTAGCTAGTCACAATGGGTGAATTAGACTAAATTTTCCATACTCCAAGTCAATACACTATACCAAAGATAATTAATGTTAAAATGATTAATGTGAAACTTGGTCATTATGTAAAATGAAACTTCTGCTTTAGCTTCTTTAAGAAAAGTATACTTTCAAAAAGCTACTATTCAGATATGGATTTTTAAACATTTATATTTTTTCAGTTATCTGAAATACGATTTTTAATGTAGTTGTATGAAAATTCCAGAAATTTGCACTAAGTATTATTTTATGTTGGGAAGAGGACTTAAGTACTATCTCCACACCCAGTCATCTCTCCCTTTTTATAAATGCTTATCTTACAGAACTTTAGACTTTGTGATCTTCTGAGTGTTTATTTTGATCCTCCATGGGACCAGAGTAATCTTTTATTGTCAGATTCTTCTTTTTCTTCTGTTTTCTCACTTCCTCAGCTTAGGACTGATTTACCACACTTCCAAGACTTTTTTTGGGGTGGTTGGAGACACCCAAACCACAGGGACCTTAATTCCTCCAAGGTTTTATTGAGAGGCTCTGACTGTTTTCCTGGTCTGTGCTTTGGTCTGTGGATGACTACAAATGCACACCCTTCTGCAATAGGCCTGTGAGGAGAATCCCTGCTGCTCTATGATAGTAGGGATCCCAGAATGCCACCTGGATCTCAGTGTGGGCAAACAGCAGGGAAAGCAGCAAGACCACTGCAATTTCTCCCCACCCCCTTATGGTCTGTGGGCTGAGTGCTCTGTAAGTGTTGAAAGGCTTCACAGGTTTCTACCACAGGTTCCCAGGTGGGACCAGCCAGGGCTCTACCCTCACTCTGGTGAGGCAGAGTTCTCTCACTGCCCCTTCAAGCTGTATTCCTCGGCCAAGAGGTCTGGAAATTGTCCCCTCTGCTATGGACCCAGGCGCCCTGTGGGCTGTTCCTGGAAGGCTAGAGTTGGTTTACTCTTGCTCCATTGGGCTACGGCTCTTTCCAACACCCCGCCCCCACCCAGTCCTAGTGAAACAGAGTTTTTCTGTGGATTTTTCTAAGTTGTCTTGGACTGGAAATTTGTATTGCTCAGTCTTTCTGTGGGTTCTGTCCCTCTAAATTTTGGCTAGTCATAATTTGATGACTTTTGGAGGTTTTTGGAGTCAAGTTTTCAAGAATTCCTACTCTCGTGTCATCTTGGCTCCACTCCCCCCTTCTGTGTTTATTTTTTATTGCCTTTACTAAAGCATTTAACATGATTGAGCAAAATATAGCCTTGTACGTTCTTCACAGACAAGGTATCTCTTATTGAGATTTATAAGAGACTCCATGAGAGATGTGACTAGAGAGCTGACTTTCTTCAACAGTCTGGTAAATAGTGCTATTTAGTTAGGTATCAAATAGTAAGAAATATATTCTCTGGGGTCATTAACAGTGTCATGGAAAATGTCTTGTTTAAGTTTAAAATAAAGATAAGATTCCCATTGATAGTAAATGCTCCTATTAATAGATAACCATGTACTTTATTTTTTCATCCAATCCTAGCATATCTTTTTAGCAAAATTATGTACTACTACCACCACCACCACCACCACCACCACCACCATCACCACTGCCACCACTTCTACTACTATCTACTACTATTTTATTGCTGCTGCTATTACTGCTACTACTACTTCTACTCCTCCTCCTCCTACTACCTCTACTACTGCTACTACTAGAATGACTACTAGTACTACTACTACTACTGCTTCTACTACTACTACTACCATTACTGCCACTGCTGCCACTGTTACTACTACAATTGTAATTTGACATTTTACTGACAACATGCTGTGAGAAGAATGTTTTATCAAAATGAAATATAAATAATCATTGTATTCAAGTAATTACAATCTAGTTAGGGAACAAAGACATAGATATAGGAAACACTAGTTTGATAATGTGAACAATATATGACAATATACAGTTAAATACTAAATTATTTGATATCAGATGAAACATGTAATTCAGAAGATTTGAAAATAATACAACTAAAAAATAAAAAAAAGTTTATGGCAAAAAAAATAATACTTTTGGAAATTAAAATGTTCTTTGAGTTGAAAGTGGAATTTGAGAAGCAAGGCAAGGAAGAATGGAAAGATCGTGAATCCAAAGCACAGATAGGGAAGTATAATGAACTCAACAGGAAGAATAGCATGACTGGGTGGGATGAGATCAGGTTGAATAAATTACAGGGTAATAATGAGATAATTCATCCTATTTCACTTTGCATGTGCAATCATTTCAATAATGTGATATATCCTCTAGAGAAACATCTGTCATGGATTGCTTTTCTATGGAATTGGTAATTTCTTGTTGAAGTTTTCTCATTATACCCTAAGAGAATATGTCCACATTTCTTTTATAGATTTCATAAATCACTGTTAAAGTATACATTCAAAATTAACTGATATAAATACTTTCATATGCAACTTAAATTCATGAATTCATACTTTCTATAATCTGTATTTTCATAGATTTTTGAACTAGATGCCTCTGGGACATATGTAATCCAACAACCTCATTTTTCAGGTTGGAAAACTAAGCTTAGACGAGGCTAAATGAGTTATTTATGGTAATAATAATAATAATTAATAATGGAAAAGAAATTGAATTTAATTTCTGAGACTACAGAGCTCTTTGAACTTTAGTACTTACCCTCCATTCAGCATAGACCAAATTCCATCTTTCTTCTTGCTCAGTGTTCTCCTTATAGAGCAATGCATTCAGTTTGATTTCATACCATCTTTTTGAGAATTATAATACCTCCAGAACCATATAAGGGATAAAACATCCAATTTACAAAAGAGGCAAGAATATATAGCTCCTGACACTTGACAGAAATGTTAGGGAGTTTTCCCTACCATTTTATTAGAAAAGTTAAACACCTTATTTATTTGTACCTGGCTTTATAATGAGGACATCTGTAAGAAAAATTTGTATTTTCCTTCCACTCATAGAGTCCCCTAGAAATGATCATTTACACTGATATACTTGTGAGGCTTGGTGAAAACTCATGAAGAGACTGATGTGGTGGTGGTGGTGGGAGTTTACTAGCTACTAGTCACATCTACTATACTTGGCAAACCTTCAAAGCCATTCCTTTTTCTTTTAGGATAAAAAAGTACACTCTTGGTGGCAGTCAATGGACAGACAAAGGGGAACCTATAGAAAAGTATGGTAGTTTTCTCATTTATGTATACAGAGTATGGTGTAAAGTCACTGCTAAAGAGAAATCACTTCATTCTCTTAACCTAGGCAGAATATCTGCTAACACACACACACACACACACACACACACAAATACATATTAGCATGTGTAAATA
The DNA here is from genome assembly GCF_037893015.1 of Macrotis lagotis. NCBI lineage: Eukaryota > Metazoa > Chordata > Mammalia > Peramelemorphia > Peramelidae > Macrotis > Macrotis lagotis. The sequence continues at coordinate 270,409 of NW_027421939.1, read as the reverse complement.
TTCATACATATAAGGACATGCTATAAAATTTATGTTCATTTTCAGTATATGTCAAAGAAAATTATAGCACATGTTCCTAATAAAAAGTGAAGCTAAAAAAGCAAAAAAAAATTTGAAATTTTCTATCTTATTAGATAAGATTAAGTATCCTATAAAAATAAATTTAACTACAATCTAGTGAACTTTAAAGGAAACAAATTAAGAGAAGCCATTGTAAAATCGTTACAGCAAAAAAACTTGGTATAATTAATTGAATTACTACCACTAAATCTCAGTATGATATGGCTAGATTCAAATATATGATCATATGCACTAATAATAAAATCTATTTTTAATATACAGTTGCTTCCCAGGAAATAGTTGGTAGTGCTCTCACCAGCATTGAGTATATATAAGAAATCACAGATAATGAGAACTGTCATTAAGTCCACAAAAAATTATTTATCTTCAATAAAGGAAATACAGTTTTTCAAGAAACTGCAATTTTACTTGACATTAAGTAAAAGGTATCAGGTAGAACAATGAAAAAAGATTCAGATGAATAATAATTATGTAATGGGATGGCAACACCCTTTTTATAAAATGATACTGCTACCACATGCAAAAAAAATCTATGTTTAATGCAGAACCATAGTCTATTGTCCTAAATTTTCAAGGAAAGCAGTTGCTAGTTTTTAGAATTTCATTGAAAATATAATTTAGTATTTAAAATGTCTACATTAGTTCAAAATGTTTGGCTTAAAACTAGTCACATTGATAAGCATGTTTAAATAGGTATGAAAAAGGTAACTTTGACAGTATCTCAATTCAGATGTCTAATGTGAATTATATTATTCCTAACATAACTTTTAAGTTATGCATTTTAAATAATTTAATTTATTGCAGTATTAAATTTAGTTTTAGGATAATTAAAATTTATCAGTATTTACTTTCAAGTGATTGACTAGCCACAATTATTAAACTAAAATGCTACCTTTAAAATTTCAAGGACTACACAACATTTTTAAGCAAAGTAAGTCATCTTATCTAAAAGATGGGTATCAGGCTGATTTTTATCATGCTATTTTTCATTGCCCTAGGGAATCAGAATTTTTATAATGAAAGTTTGACAACATCATTTGCCTGTGAAAATTTAAATTTCTAATTTATTTTTATAAAACTTACAAATGCTTATCAAAGGATATTAATGTCCTACCTCTCTTTCTTCTTTTTCATTTACATATTTACAAATTTGCTCTCTTAAGTGATTACATTCATTGATTAACTCTTTATTTTTCTTTTCCAGTATAAGAATTTGTTTTTTATTATCAGCATGAACTTTTTTCATGAGATCATTGGACTGTTCTTGAATATCACTTATCTTTTCTTTATTGAGGCCATGATGTTGTGCATCTTCAAGTTCTTGTCGAAGCAATATATTTTCACAGTGGATTTGGGCAGATCTTTCTTGGATCGACTCTTGTTTAACAAGATAGTGATACAATTTTTCTTTTTCCATTTGAGCTGCATTTTGAAATTCCTTTAATCTATTTTGGGTCTCCTTTAATTCACTCTGGGTGCTTTCTAAAACTAGTGTCTTTGCGAGAATTTTGCACAAAGCATAGTTGATTTTCTAAAATGTTCATCTTGATTTTAGCTTTACAAAGTTCTTGAGAAATGACACCATTGTTATCTCTTAGACTAGATAACTCACAATTTAATCAGTCCAGTAAATGATTTGACTGTGCTCGTTCTTTCTGGAAGACTTTTTTGAGATCTAGTTTTGATGTTTCACTCTGTTCATAATCACGGATAGCAGAAGTCAGACGGGAATGGTATGATTTGATTTTTATCTCTAGTTTATCTCTACTTTGCTTATCCATCTCCAGTTTAGACGTCAACATTGCTATTTCAGATGTTAGAACATTTATTTTTTTCACTGTACTGGAATATTATTTTTTAATGCTTCTTCATTCAGTTTTAAATCCTTTGTAAGCTCATCATTCTTTGCTTTTAAAAATTCGTTTTCTTTTGTACATAGATTCTCTTTATCCTGATTCTTAAATTTTACTCCTTCTAGCTCCAGTTTGAGGGAGGTAACTTCTTCCTGCAGCTTATGAATTTTATCCAGCATGGCTAGTTCTTTTCCATGGCTATCAGAAATCTAAATACAATAAACAGAAAAAAAATTGTTACTCAAAATAAAATTGTGCATTCTAGTTTTTCCTTAGTAATTAAAAATAAACCAAGGTGTCAATAAGCAAAGTATATTCAAAGAAAAAGCAAATTGAAGGAGTTTCATTTACTTCATCTTTCTGTCAGACTCAATTTTCCCAAAGAACAGACTTTAAAAATGCTACATCAATCAGAAGACTGCTTAAGATACTCAGGCTACAAAAGAGATGGGCATTTCACTATATGATACATATTACAGTACATTTTGCAAATTGTGTCTGCCTTTCAGCATATTTTATTTCCTTTGTTGTATCCATTCTATGTCAAACTGGTTTTTTACACTTACCATAAAAATAACATCAAATATGTATAGAGGTCTTTTGAAAGTTTGCAAAATTTTTTTCCTATATTATCTCATTTAGGTCTTGCAAAACTATTATGCGACAAATATTTATATTATTCTTATTTTACAGAAGAGGACATTGGTCAGGAGAAGGAAATAACCTCCTCATTGTCACACAGCTAGTAAGTGTTGGAAACAATATCTGAATTCAGTTCTCCTAAGATTCCAGATCTATATTCTTTTACAATAGCTCATTTCCTCTTAGGTGTTGAAGAATTTCAGTTCAACAATCAGAGTTACTGTCCTGGTACAACTATGTTAGCGACAGATTAATAAAGTTATAATAGTCTCTCAATCTGTTTTCTGATAACTCTGTAACATTATTATAGAACCCCTTTTAGTTGTTATCAAGTCCATAACTCTCATTTTGGGGATGAGAAAAGTGAGACCCCGGGTGACATCTGTAGATGGTAACCTAACTCAATCCATCACATTGTAAAATAATAATAAAAGAATTATTGAGGACAAAGTATAAAAAGTTGATGCTGCACTTGCATCATAGCAAAGCTGTTCCAGGAACATTTGGTCCCATTCAGGGCTGGTGGAACAAACTATATCAAAAAGTTTAAAAGCCAATAGTATGAGATCCCTTCAATAAATCTACTCAAATTTGTGCATTCTGATATTTCCTTAGTAAGTAAAAATAAACTCCAAGGTATCAAGAAGCAAAGCATATTCAAACAAACAGTAGCTGAAATAAATGAAGTGCTTTGATCCCCAGGCACCAAAGTTTTACTGACGACCAACAATCTTAATGATTTCCTTGAAAGCACTGTTGGAAAAAAAAAGAAAGAAAATGAAAAATCCTGTATTTGGCAGTTGATGACCTTGTGGTTTTACCATGTTGACCAATGATGAATATGAATGAATGAATCTTTGTGTTGTATGTAATCTTATTTTAAAAATCTAAGTGAAATTTATTCTTGTTTTATTTCTTCTTTCATGAAATAGAAATAAGACAACAAGGTGATACAGAACGAAGTATTATGAGTTTTGAAATCCTTAGATTCTGCCCTAGAAAGTCAAAAAAAGGTGAAATCCCTTAAGAAAAATGGTTTGTGCCTGAGGTGTCACCTTCTAGCAGGCTGCATTGCTTTCACTCCTTAAGGGTTATTGAAACTGGTAAGGCAGAGACTCTACTAAGAAGCCGGGCTACTTTTCAGTACGAGTTCACTTGGGTCTTGGAATCGTTCAATCCAAAGAAAAGAATCAACAAAAGTAAAACAACCAACTTGCACTGATTTTGTTCACAGGCATGTCATTGTTTGTCTGTTATAGTCAGATCAACTGAGGATGACAAATACGTCCAAAAATGAAGAACACAAATTCTGACTTTTAGATTTGTAAACCACCGAAGTGAATACCTCCAAACTGTCAGTTGTTTTGGAAGCAATTGTTTTTCTTTCCTTTTGCTTCCAAACATGATTATTCAGAATTCTGTCTTGCAAAGTTCTGGCACTCAGTTCCTTAGGAAGTTCTCTTTGAATGTCATTTCGCTCTTCTTCTACCTGGAGACAACAATTTCATAAAATTTTTAATCATTTTTCTTCAAAATTCAGTAGAAACATTTCATTTTAAAGTAGAATGTAGAATCTAAAAAAATGCAAAGAAAATTGCTGAGGAAAAAAAAAAAACTAAGAAAAATAGGCTATTGTAAACAAAAGTTGGGGCAGCTAGGTGGCACACTGGATAAAGCACCAGCCCTGGAGTCAGGAGTAGCTGAGCTCACATATGGCCTCAGACACTTAATAATTTCTTAGCTGTGTGGCTTTAAGCAAGCCAATTAACCAAGTTTGCCTTAGTAAAACAACAAAAAAAAAAGAAAAGCAAAGGCAACAGGGATAGAATTTTGAGTTCTAAAGAAACATTATTCAATTAAATCCACATCCACTATTATCTACCTGAATCTTACTAAACTTTACCCAACCTTAGCTTGAAGTTTTCACAGATCAAGGAAGCCACTGTCTCTCATGGCAGCTCCTATTTTTGGATGATCCTATTAGTAAATTCTTCCTAATATTAACCCTAAAAATATAAGTTTTTGCATCTCATTTAGGTCTTGCAACACCCTTATGAGACAAATATTTATATTATCCTTATTGTCCTAACGGATGAAGAAGAGGCAAGCTTAATCTTTCTTCCACATGACTGTCCCCATCAAAACCTTGAAGACAATCAGTGTGGCCCTCTTTTTGATCTCAAAGATAAACTTTTCCAGTTCTTTTTACTGATTCTCCTATGTCATGAATTCGAGTCCATTCCTCATCCTGCTTACTAGATGTTGTAATCTGTGGTAGCCACAAATGAACAAAATAGTAAAGATGAGATCTGATAAGGTCAGAGTACAGAGGCATTTTTTACCTCCTCATTGGAAGCAATGCTTTTCTTAATGCAATCCAAATTAAATTAGCTTTATGGTTGCCAAATAACTGACCCAAATTAAGCTTAGAATTCATGAAAACTCCCACATCTTTTCCTTGATATGAGTTCTATATACAACTGTATAATGATTTCTCTTCTGTGAAACATATTTTGAAAAGTATTAGGCTCCATCATGACTTTTTCATGGCTATTTACATTCCAATTTTACATTCCAATACTAAGAAAATAAATTTTTTCTTTTTCTTTATGAATGAATATTTATGAATGATTGAACCTAATTTTCTTACACTATACTTAAATATTATAGTACTTTTTTAAGATTAAAAGGCTTTACAGTATTTGCCTCTCCACACTCAGGATATATCGACTTTTAAATTCCAATTTACCTGTTTCAAATAACCTTTTATTGTTCTCAGTTCTAGATTAGGGGTTCTAAGAGAGAGTTCAAGTAGCTGTTTTAGCTCCATTTCTTTATTGTATTGTTGTTCTTTGCTTTTTTTTATAAAAAAATTCTGTATCGTTTTATTGCTTGCTACATCTGGAACCTCCTTTCTTATTTTTTAAATTCATTTTTTATTCTCATTTTGTACAAATGTTTTTTACATTAATAAAATATATTTGTTTACAAGTAAACAAAATACCCCTCTCCCCTTGAATATAGATAGACTTGCTTGGGTGAAAACGTAAAGGGGAGAGAAAAAAAATTAAAATAAATAAAAATAATAGTAATAATTGTAGGTATGACCAGGTGGCGCAATGGACGAAGCACCAGCCCTGGAGCCACGAGCACCCGAGTCCACATCCAGCCTCTTAAACCCCATAATCACCCAGTCATGTGACATGCAAGCCACCCAATCCCCACTGCCCTGCAAAAAAACAAAAAGAAGGAAAAAAAAAGATCCAAAATAAAATAAAATAGTAATAACAGTAGGGGTGGCTGGGTGGCAGACAGAGCATTGGCCCTTGAGCCAGGAGCACCTGGGTCTAAATCCAGCCCCGGACATCCAAAGATCACCCTGCTATGTGGCCCCAGGTAGGCCACCCAGCCCTGCTTGCCCAGCACCCTCCCCCAAATAATAATAACAAAAAATGTTCTTCAGTCTTTGTTCCAACACCATCAACTCTGTCGTGAGTGGATCACATTCTTTATGATAAGTCCATCACAAAAGTTACTTCCATATGTTTCCAACAGTGCCATTGCTGATTGCAACTCCCTCCTTTCTTATTTCTCCACTACCATGTACTATATTTTCTCTCTCCTTTCACTCTGACTCTGCTGTAGAGTCTCTGAGTGGCACAGCAGACAGATCCCTGGTCCTGGGGCCAAGAAGCCCTGAGCCCCCATACCACCCCTTAGGCCCAGAATCCACCTGACCCTGTGGTCCTGGGTAGGCCACCTAATCTCAGCCCCTTGCAAGAAGTAAAAAAAGAAAATGTGTTATACCTGACCACTGTCCCCCCATGGTCCATCCTCTTCTCCTTTATTCACATCTCCACCCCTTCCCCCTGCTCCCCCCTCCTTCTTACTCCAGTTGTCTATACCCAATTGAGTATATTTGCTCTTTCCTCTCCTAGCCATCTCTGATGAGAGCAAAGGTTCCCTCATCCCCCCTTGCCTACCCCCTTCCATATCATTGCAATAGCTCATTCATTGTAATAAAAAAAATCTTATTATGTGAAATATCTTGGACTATTCCCCCTCTCCTTTTTCTTTCTCCCATTCCATTTCCCTTTTTTTCCTCTTGACTCCATTTTTACACCATATTTTATTTTTGAATTCAGCTTTCTCCTGTGCTTCAGCTATAAAAGCTCCATCTACCTGCTCTATTAACTAAGATGGTTTATATGAATATTATCAGTATCATTTTTCTATACATGCAGTTCATCCTCATTAAGTCCCTCATATTTCCCCCCTCTCCTCCAATCTCCATGCTTCACCTGAGTCCTGTATCTGAAGATCAAAGCTTCTGTTCAGCTCTGGCCATTCCAAAAGGAACCTTTGAAATTCCCTGGGTTCATTGAAAGACTATCATTTTCCTTGGAAGAGGACATTCAGCCTTGCTGGGTAGTTCATTCTTGGCTGCATTCTAAGCTCTTTTGCCTTCTGGTATATTGTATTCCAAGCCCTATGAGCTTCCAATGTAGTTGCTGCTAAGTCCTGTGTGAACCTGACTGCAGCTCCATGATATTTGAACTGTGTCCTTCTGGCTGCTTGTAATATTTTCTCTTTGACTTGGGAGTTCTGGAACTTGGCTATAATATTCCTGGGGGTTGTTTTTTTTGGGATCTCTTTCTTGGGGGGATCAGTGGATTCTCTCCATTTCTATTTTGCCCTCTGCTTCTAGAATATCAGGGCAATTTCCTGTAGTAATTCTTTGAAAATGATGTCAAGGCTCTTTTCCTGATCATGACTTTCAGGTATTCCAATAATTTTCAAATTATCTTTCCTAAGTCTGTTTTCCATATCAGTTGTTTTTTCAATGAGATATTTAACATTTTCTTCTAATTTTTCATTTTTTTGGTTTTGAAGTATTGATTCCTGATTTCTGGTAAATTCATCAGTGTCTATGTGTTCTATTCTTTGTCTGAAGGATTTGTTCTCCTCAGGGAGTTTTCTTATCTTTTTTCCATCTGGCCAATTTTGCTTTTTAAAGCATTCTTCTCCTCAATAACTTTTTGAACTGTTTTATCCATTTGACCTAAGCTGTTTTTTAGCATGCTATTTTCTTCAGCATTTTTTTCGATTTCCTTGACTAAGCTGCTGACTTCATTTTCATGTTTTTCCTGCATCTCTCTCTTTTCTTTTCCCAGTTTTTCTTCCAACTCCCTCATTTGATTTTCAAAGTCTTTTTTGAGCTCTATCATAGCCTGAGCCCAATTTCTGTTTTTCTTGGAGTCTTTAGATGCAGGAGCTTGTGCTTCCTCATCTTCAGACTGAGTATTTTGATCCTTCTTGTGCTCATTTGCAAAATATTTTTCAATAGTCTTCCTCTTGTTTCTTTGCTTGTTCATTTTCCCAGCTTAAGCCTGATTTTTGGGGTGCTTCCTGAGCTTTTGGAACACTCCCACAAGGGTCTCAGAGTGTGAGGTCCTGTCCTCCCTCCTGGTCTGTGAATGACCATAAGCTCCCCCCCTCTGTCATGGGGCTGAGGTGGGGGGCCCTGTTGTTCTATGGGGGCGCCTAGACTGGGATCAGGATCTGAATGTGGTCAGAGCCCCAGAGTCCTGTTCCAGGGGCAGAGGACTGAGCTTGCAGTCTCTCTCTCTTCACTCCCCTCCCTCAGCTCAATGCCCTCATGTCCTGGGGTCTCCTGCTTACAGGCTCCGCCTGCTTCTGTTTCCTGGTCTGGGCTGCCAAAAGACCAAGGCGCTTGCTGTGTGCCCTGAGGGCTGGGCTCCACGTGCTTGCTCTGGCAGAGGTACCCTGCTGTTCCCCAACTTTGTACCGGTGCTCCCAGGGGTGCAGCTCAGGAGTCTCCCCTACTGCTGTGAGCTGAGGCTCCCAGTGCCCTGGGGCTGCCTCCAGGAGGCTGAAGTTCTTTTGCTCTACTGGGCCATCCCATTGACAGGCCGCCCCTCCGACCCTGGGGAGCAGAGCCTTTCTGCTCTTTTCCAGGTTACCTTGAGTAGGAGAACTTCCTCACTGGGTCCCTTTATGAGTTCTCTCTTTCGAAAGTTTAGTTAGAGTCCTTAGTTTATGAATTTTTATCAGAGAGCTCCTAAGATTCAATCCCTTCATGTCGCCTGTTCTTTGCTTTTTGATTGTTTCCTTATTTTTTCAAACAGCATTTCTGCAATTAGTCTTTTTTTCCTCTTGTTTCAGTGTAAGCCTAGAATGAATTTCTTGTTTTAAAATCATAGCTCAGTAGAAATCAGGATTATAATGCCATTTAAGTATATTAATCTGAATTCTAAAGGAAAAGGACATTAATTTGGGGGACCAATCAATGTAAGGAATTCACTGTCAATAAATTACCTCTGGTAATGCAGATTGGTCCTTGTTCTCCAATTTTATACCTTAGATGGTCACCTGAGGTCCCCACTCTCTAATTTTGAGCCTTAGATGTTACCTGAGGCCCTGAGGAGTTGAGTAAGTTAGTACAGTCAGCATGTACCTAAAATGAGACATGAACCTACTTCTCCAAGCAGGACATTCAAAGACTTTGAACTTCTAGCCAAAATGTATCATATTTAGACATAAAGGGCAATGCTATAACCCCATTAGGAGATAAGGAATAGTTTATCTGTCACATCTATAGAGTGGGGAAGAGTTTATGACCAAGCAAGTGAGAACAGTATGAAATGCAAAATGGATAAAGTTGATTACATTAAATTAGAAATTTTTTGCATAAATAAAACCAATGCAATCACAATTGGGATGAACGAAAACAGCTGGGAAGCAAATTTCACAGCTAGTTTTCTGATAAAGATCTCCTTTCTAAAATATTTAAAAACTGAGTCAAATTTGTAAGAATACAAGTCATTTTGCAATTGATAAATGGTCAAAGGATATGATGAATATAGGAAATTTTTAAAAAATTAAAGTTATACCAGGACATATATAAAAAAGGCTTAAATTCATTATTGATTAGAGAAATGCAAATTACAACAACTTTGAGGTATCTCTTCACACTTATCTGATGGGCTAAAATGATCTATGTTAGAGGGGACACCAGTGTGTTGTTGGAGCAATTGTTCACTGCTCCAACCAAACTGGAGAACAACCTGGAAATATGTCTAAAGGAAAATAAAACCAGCAACACCATTAGGAGGTTTCTTTTCCAAAGATATCATAAAAAAGGAAAAAGAATCACATGTAAAACATATTTATAGCAGCTCCTTTTTGTAGTGGCAAAGAATTGGAAACTGAGGGGATGCACAGCAACTTGGGAATGGCTGAACAAATTGTGGTATATGAATATGATGGAATCCTATGGTTCTGTAAGAAATTTTAAGAGGGTGAACTTCAAAAAGCCTGAAAAGATTAACAGGAATTGATGCTGAGTGAATTGAGAACTATGAAAGCTCTGTAGACATTGAAAGTAATATGAACTTTTCTCCTCTCAGCAGTTCAATGAGAAAGGATAATTGTAAAAGACTTCTAATCAAAGATGCCATCCATGTCCAGAGGAAAAAGCTATGGAGGTTAAATACAGATAATAGTATACTATATTCACTTTCTAAAACTTGCTTTTTTTATTTCTTTCTCATGTTTTTTTGTTTCCCTTTATTTCTTTCACAACATAATTAATCTGAAAATATGTTAAGCATGATTGCACATGTATAACCTATACCAGATTACTTGATATTGTAGGGAGGGATGAGGGGAAGGACAATGGAAGAAAATGTGGAAGTGAAAAGGTTACAAACAGATAAATGTTAAAAAAAACCTAAGTTTGCATGCAAATGAAAAAAAAAACAACACTCAAACAAGTTTATACATAGAGTTCTTTTGGTGCCTTCAAGTTTTGTATTCAGTGGATAGAAATTCCATAAAGTGAATACATATATCCAATTAATTCCCTCCTCTACTGCCCTCCTTAGCTTTAAATTGTCTACTGAACTGTACTACAGAAGATCAAGAGGGAATGGTTTTCAAAATTCCTGATTTTTGTTACATATGAATGACCCTAGTAAAAATTTTAGAGAGGGATGTTGATAAAATTCCTTTATCAAATTATAAAATTTCTACATTTTCCTCATTCTTTTCCTATTACAACTTATTATTGATTTGCCATGTTTTATTTTGAAAAGAATTATTAAAATATTATAAAATAATTGTTATACTTTTGTAAATTCACTATAAATGAATAAAACTTTAAAATATTCAAGAGGAAATGTTGCAATGAACTCTGTGAGAAACTGAAAATTTAATTTTCAAGATTCTTTTTTACCTTTTCCAGTACTTATCAGTATTTGAAGATCTACAATAGTCTATGGGTCTGCCTACAAGTCAGCTTTCAGCATCTTCCTTAGGATTTGAAGAAAACATTTCTGAAGCACACTGTTTATCTTATTTGGAGGTGCCTGAACCACTGAGGAGTCAGAGGTCCAGTCCATAGTAGTCATACTCAAGGAGCCAGTTTTCTGAATGAAAAATTACAACTTAAAGAGATTTACAGGAAAAAATTATTAAGACCAAGATTTGTGGGTACACAGGCTATTCTAACAGCCATGACAAAAATCATCTCCAAGTAAACCACCACCAGGACAGTCTCAGGAGCTGGCTTGCCGCCCTGATAGAAAAGGTGAGCTGGAGTCCTTGGGAGCCAGAGTCCTTGGGAGCTGGACATTCTGCCCCACTGTGCAAAGGCACTAGACACAGCTGTACCTTATCATCTCCTCCCTAATGTACCCTTTTATCCTGTAATGGAAGAAGCTGTACCTACACACCGCTTGCATCCTCCTAACAATTACCTCATTGTTCTTTGTTCTACCCTAGAAGACCTAACAGTATATATGTAATAGCTAAGCAATAATAAAATTGAGCTGGAGGCATAAGGCAGTAGTGGCTTGACTCCTTATTCTCAGCTCCCCTCCTGGAGGGAGGTGCCACTGTGGGCCCCAAGGAAGCAGGGCACAACAAAAGGTGCCGAAACCCGGGATCCCCCTCTGAAGAGCTCTTCAAACTCACACTCCTCCTTGCTGGCCAAGGTAACTGCCCCATTCGGGCTGGCCTTTCAACAGCCCCCCGCCCCAGCGGCCCCATGGCTATTAGAGCCCCCTGTAGTCCCTTATCCTAATGGGGAATCTTCCCCCTTCTTCCCAAGATATGCAAGTATGGGTTCTTAAACAACTCCTAAGTTCCCGTCGCCTGAAATGCACTGAAAAAGAATATAAGATAACACTCCAGGAGGTTTTGGCTTTGGCCCCCTGGATTGAAGCTGGTCACATCCTGGATCCTGATGTTTGGGGGCATGTTCTGACACTCTCCTGCAGAGCTGAGGTACGTGGTGACTTTTCTCCCTCTCTGCCCTTCTATTGTCACTGCAATACATGCCTGGCTTTCAGGGAGAGAAGAAAAGCCTCAAGATATGTTACAGGCAGCTTTAGATGTAGAAAAAGCCAGAGCAGAGAGCCCATGCCACCTCACTGAGGTCCGTGATGAGGGCACTCACACTGATGAGAAATCCATTCACCCCACCTCCTCCTAAGCCCTCCCCGATCCTCCGCCAGACAACCCCCCCCCCCCCGCCAAAGCCTCCTCGTCTCTACCCTGAGTTGCCTCGGGGAGATGACTGGATCCAACTCCCCCAACACTCTCCCCCAGAGCCACCCTGGACACACAGTAAAATCCCTGACAATCCCATTGATGATAACCTCTGGGGCCTGAAACATCAAGATGCTTCCCCTGCCCCGTTAACACCTACTATTGACTTCACAGAAGCCTGCCAGATGAGAGATTCCTGCTGGGGTGCATTTTCCCCCAAGCCAGAACCTTTTGCTCAGGCTTTCCCAGTTAACGTTAACCCTACACCACAAAGACCCTTAAGGTGGTATCCCACAGATGCTAAGGTCCTGGAAAGGATGAGGAAGGTCGTCAGGGAGGAAGGCCTTAATAGCCCCTACTTGCAAAGCATGTTAGACACTTGGAGCATTGATCTCCAGGGGAATATAAACAACTCATATGGACTCTTTTAACCCCTGGGGACTTTCTCATGTGGAAGGCAGCCTTTTATGATGAATGTGAGCAACAGGTTGAGCGCAATAGTCGCACTGGTGTCCAGCTAACCTTTAACATGCTGGCAGGGGAAGGGACCTTTAGTACTACGAACATTCAGTCCCAGGGCCCCCCAGAATACTATGATCAGGTCAGGCTCTGTGCACTAAGGGCTTGATGTCGCACACCACAATGAGGCCCCTCTAAAGAGCCCTTGTGCAAACTCATCCAAGGACTGACAGAGCCCTTTTCTGATTTCCTTGCTCGGATCCAAGAGGCTGTTGAAATTAAAGTCACAAACACAGGAGCAGCCCAAGCCCTTGCTAAAGAACTCATTAAGGAAGGCTGCTCCCAGGAATGCCAGAGGCTGATAGATCTTTCTAAATCTACTCACATAGAAGATTGGGTTTTAGCCTGCAGGGATGTGGGTTCTATGACCCATCAAGCCTCCGCCCTAGCCCGATGCCTAGAGACCTTGCAGATACAAGTTCAGAGTGCACAGACAGGGAACCAAGACAGGAAATGTCATGCATGTGGGATAATTGGCCACCTAGCATGAGAATGTGCTAATTGGTAGCACCAATTCCCTGGTGCTGCCCCCCGCCATGGGCCCCAGCCCTCATAGACAAGAAAGCCAAGACACCATGCCCCAAATGTAAGAAAGGCCTTTATTGGGCTAAAGACTGTCATTTGGATCTCGCTCTCCCTCCTCCTCCCCCCACCCCCACCCCCCGGAAACGGGATGTGGGGCAACCCTCAGCCCTGGGCCTAAGAGGGAACGACATCCTCTGGACAGCACCCATTCAAATTGGGCAGGCCAGAATGTCCCTAAAATTGTCCAGGTCAGGCTGGACTAGGGTCATTCACACAGTAGCTGACACCACTGTTATCCCTGCCGATCAGGCCCCCAGTGAATGGCCCACTGAAAAAGCACCCACCATCATGGGGGTCTGTGGGGAAACATCCACTCAGATGCTGTCCAGAGACCTCCGATGGGAGGACTGGGAAGATCATTCAGGATCCATCCGACCCCTCCTGGTACTGGGTGGTCCTCTTGTCCTTTGGGAAAGGGACCTCCAGAAACAAATGGGTCTCCACATATCCACTGATGTCTCTACCGGTCACCCCCAATTCTAGAGGCCACTGCTCCACCCCTGCCATCCTTCCCTCCTTGCCCCCTGCCTACCCCAATGCAATGGAAGGATGACACCCCCTTATGGACAGATCAATGGAGTTTACCTACTATTAAATTGACTGCTCTCCACTGCCTTGTCTCAGAGCAGCTTTCCTTGGGACACATTGTTCATTCTAACAGTCCCTGGAACTCCCTGATTTTTGTTATCCCAAAAAAGACACCAGGAAAAAAACGTCTCTTACATGACCTTCGGGGACCCAACAACCAGCTGGTCCCCATGGGCCCATTACAGCCAAGTCTCCCTCACACATCGGCTATACCCCAAAACCAACCCATTTTTGTAATAGACATTAAAGACTGCTTTTACAGCATTCCCCTGCATCCTCAGGATGCTCCCCGCTTTGCTTTTTCTGTCCTGCTACAAACAATGAATCTCCAAATGACCACTTTCATTGGGTGGTTCTGCCTCAGGGCATGGCAAGTAGTCCCACCCTTTGTCAGACTTAAGTTGCTGCAGCCCTCAAACCCATCTGTACCTACCCACATCTAACCTGCATCCACTACATGGACGACATGTTATTGTCCCACCCCTCTCAGGCCACCCTTAAGATGATAGAGGCCTGGGTTAAAGAGAGCCTTTCTAATTTTGGCCTGAAAATAGCTCCGCATAAGTTTCAGAGGCACCCCCCATTTACCTACCTGGGCTTTATGGTGCATTCTTCCTCGGCCCTCTTAGGCTGGCCAGTCATTACTATTCCAAAGACCCTCACTCTTACTTCCCTCCAGGAGATTTGTGGGACCATTAACTGGCTTCGCACCTCTCTGCCTGTCTGGACTAAAGATTCGCAGCCTCTTTTCAACTGCCTTAGAGGCTCCCCTGATCCCTCGAACCTCCGTGTGCTGACCAGAGAGGCCGTGGCAGCCATTGACAAAGTTAACTCAGCTTTATGCCTAGCTACCATCTCCCGAAGGGACCCTCACTAACTGTTCTCCCTGATTGACTTTCCACACGTTGCCCGCCTCTGGCAGAGTGCACTCCTGCTTTGGGTACACCTATCACAGTCCTCCCTTCCCCGTATAGCCTCACTGGTGTTGTCCTTGGCTCATCTCATCCTAAAGGCTCGGAAGGCTGCCAAAGTTCATTTCGGAACCGACCCTGACGAACTTGTCCTTCCCATACCCCTTCACCGTATCCCTCACTGCTTTTCTGACTCCCCTGATTTTGCCTTGGCACTCCTGGGCTTTTGCGGGGTCTGTTGGTAACCATATGCAACCCTCCCCTCTCCTCAAGGGGATTTCAGCACTCCCTGTCAGCACACTCCCCTTCTCATTTCCCTCCCCCCTGACCCATTCCACAGGCTTATGTAGCCTTTACAGATGCAAACAGAAAGCACCTGGGCTATGTTATCTACAAAAATGGATCTGTTTTGTTCACTCATAAGAGCCCTCACACCCAGTCTTGCAATGGGTAGAACTGCAGGCCCTAGCCTTGGTCCTTGCCCGCTTCCCCTCTGATCCCATCAACATTTTCAGTGACAGTGCATATGCTGTGCAGATGCTTTCTAGCCTCCCCTTTGCATCCCTACCCCAAGAAGAGGCCAACCTCATGTCTGCTCTGATGCATTCCTGCACAGCAGAGCAGCGCCGGTGTTCCTCTCCCACATCCGCTCACATACCGGGCTACCAGGCCCATTCTCTGCAGGCAACAGTCTCATGGACAATCTTATCTTGTTAACTACCCCCACTGAACCCCTGCAGCAGGCAAAGGAGCTCCACCAAAGGTTTCATTTGTCCCCAGCATCCCTTCACCTTCTTTACCCTGATTTAACCATTGAGGCATGCAAAAACTTCTCTCAACAGTGCAGTAAGTGTGCACCATTTTTACCCCTCAGCCCACTCACTAGGACAGGAGTCAACGCTCGCAGACTCTGACCCAACTCTTTGTGGCAGGCTGATGTCACTCATTTTGCACCTTTTGGCCGGCACAAATACATATTTACTTGTATTGACACTTTTTCTCACTTTCTTTTTGCTGAAGCCTTGACTTCTGAAACTTCCAGAGCAGTTGTCACTGCTTTGATGGCCGCCTTCTGCACCCTAGGGGTCCCTTACACTACAAAAACAGATAATGGCCCCTGCTTTACCTCTTACCCCTTTGCCACATTTTGTTCCCAGTGGAGAATTAAACATGTCACGGGAATCCCTCACAACCCACCAGGCCAGGCAATTGTTGAACGGACTCACAGCACGTTAAAGAACACTCTCCTAAAAAAAAAATCAGTGATTCCCACAACTGGCGTGGCCCGAAAATTGCCCTGCACAGGGCCCTCTTTACTATGAACTTCCTGACTTTTGATTCTGAAGGGTTTTCCCCCGCCTTTAAACACTGGGGTGCCCTTTTCCTGGCCACACCTTTGCCCATGGTTCACTGGAAGGATCCTATTTCTAACAAATGGAGGGGATCTGACCCTATTCTTAACACAAGGGAGAGGGTTTGCTTGTGTTTTTCCCACAGATTGCACTGCCCCGCTGTGGATTCCCGACCATTTGATCCGACCTGCCTCTCGAGATGACACCCCACATCGCAGCCCTCACCAAAGAGATGCAGAGAATTTTGCTGAACAACAGAGGCAGAGGGAGGGGGAGAAGGCAATTTCCCCAACCTCCCACAGTGCTCCAGCACCAGCTCCACACCTTGGCAAAAAGAGCAATGGACTTTAAACCCAGAAGACACTTGTCTCTTCACCAACTCCTCATTTCTATGCTGTTCCTGATGGATACCCCTGAAGTACGGGCTACCCCCTGATGGGCACTTATCCCTTTCCCCCCCCCCCATTCTTTTACCCATAGGTTATGATGCATCTCTCTTCCCTGCGCTCTTTGCCAGTAGTGGAACTGTGGGTCTCCCCACACTCTCACCAGAAGAACAAGCAGCCACACTGATTCCCAGGACTCTTAACATTTCCAATTCTGTTGGTTTCAGCTTTAACTGGTCCTTTGCACACCCATACTGGGTCCCGCTAACCCACCCATTTCAAGGGGACCTTTTGCTTTTGACTCTTCTGACATAAGATTCCCAGCTTGAAGTCTATGGGGATACAATGGTACTGGTGTGTGCTGGCCCAAGGATTTTAGAACACTGTACTATGGACCTGAGACTAATAGACCACCCCAAATTCCACACTCCCCTCCCTGCCCTTTTCTCTCTAATGTTGGACATTCCCCCTGGTTCTGGTCTCCACAGATCCCCTGGGCCCCATGCAGAGGCCCCTATACATTCCATATCGGTTCCCGGCTCAGTATCTATTCTGATTTAGATGAGATTGGAGCACCCCCATTGAGATATAGACTCCCCCCCAATTTACAAAATACACCGCCCTGTCTCAGGCCCCTCTGTGCAGCCCTTCAGCCTGCACAGACATTAGACCTCTTTTTTAATGAGAGGGCTTGTCTGGTATAATGGAACTTGGGGAAAAATGGACCCTAGGCGGTCCAAGCTAGCACTGGTTGAGCCTACAACACAGCCAGAAAAATCAGTGTTTTTACACAGTCAGGCGTGTCTCACACCCCCATTTTTCTGGGTAGCTACCAATCTGACCCCTGACCACTCTGATATCCTGAACTGCTCCAGTAATAATTCTTGCTATCTTACCTCCTGCACCTTGCCTGATGCTGACACACATGTCCTGGTCCGTACACCCAGATATCTATGGATACCTGTGACCACTGATGGGTGGACTCAGCCAGTTACAATCTATCAAAGGGAATCCCGAGCCATTGGCCTACTTACCCTGCTCATAGCTTATTACATTTATAGCTTCTGGAGCCACCTCTACAACCACAACCCTTGTCACCACCCCACGACTGTAGGATATAGAGCACATGGCCAGAGAAATGGCTGGAATCTTTCACCAGCAAAATGAGGTTAATAATCTCCTGAGAGGAGCTATCCTTAACCTAAACCAACAGCTAGCCCTCACTAATGAACGAATCTCTTTTGTAGAACATCAAATTAGGACCATGTGTGATGCAAGATATACCTCCTTTTGTGTGACACCATTCCTTGTACAAAACCTTTCCCATGCTCAAACTCTCCTCAATAGGCAGCTTTCCTCCCAGTGGGACTCCTACTTGCAATCCCTGCTTGCCAATATGACATATAGGGTCCTGGACCTCAATGACACGGTCATCCGACCACGACTAGATAGTGATTCCATAGACATGCTCTTGCAGGATTTTTTTAGCTAGACTTCCCCAACCAAAATTATTCTTGGGGTTCTCATTCTTATTTGTCTATTACTCCTCCTCTGTTCTTTGATTAACCAGCGCAAAGCTGCTAAAGCCTTCATCGGCTCTGCCATGACTATCCAGGCCCTCTGGGTCCTAAATGAAAAACAGGGTGGGGAGATGTGGGTACACAGGCTATTCTAACAGCCATGACACGAATCATATCCAAGTAAACCACCACCTGGACAGTCTCAGGAGCTGGCTTGCCGCCCTGAGAGATAAGGAGAGCTGGAGTCCTTGGGAGCTAGACATTATGCCCCACTGTCCAAGGGCACTAAACACAGCTGTGCCTTATCATCTCCTCCCTAATGGACCCTTTTATCCTGTAATGCAAGAAGCTGTACCTACACACCCCTTGTACCCTCCTAACAATTGCCTCATTATTCTTTGTTCTACCCCAGAAGACCTAACAGTATATATGTAATAGCTAAGCAATAATAAAATTGAGCTGGAGGCATAAGGCAGTAGTGGCTTGACTCCTTATTCTCAGCTTCCCTCCTGGAGGGAGGTCGCCTCTGTGGGCCCCAAGGAAGCAAGCCACAACAAAGATTCATTAGACTTTAACTCATTATTTTCAGTACTTTACCATCCTTCAAGAATAAAGTAATGAGGCAATGTTATCATAAACATCAATTAAGAATAGGAAAGTGAAATAATTAAAGCTAAAGAATTAAAAGTATTTACTTTTAAATAATGTTGCATTTGAAGCATACAAAATGATTTTACTTTTGTAAATATAAAGCACAGTTTCCATAGGTTTAGAAAGTGACTGAGGACTCATTTTCAAATGCTCCCATAGGAAAATCAAGAGATAACTGAATGCTTTTTTAAAACTATTTTTGTATATAGTATATCTCCCAATAAGCTAAACACTATTAATAAACAATCATTTATTAAGTGATTCTGATGTACCATATACTGGACCAAATACGGAGGATATAAAAGCAGAAACACCAGTCCCTGATCTTAAGGTGTTTACTTTCTAAAAGGGGAAAAATGCAAATAAAGATGTACACACAAGTTCTATACAGATTATAAGGAAGCAATGTCCCAGATAAAGGTACTTGTTGTTAGGGGGACTGAGAAAAGACAAACTGGTAAATTTTAGGAAAACTTGGAAAGATTTACATGAGGCAAAGTCAAGTGAGCAGAACCAGGAGAACATTTTCCACAGTAACAGCTAAACTATGAAGTGGTCAACTATCGATAACTTAGCTCTTCTCTGCAATACAATGATTCAAAACAATTCTAAAAAACTTATGATGTAAAATGCTATCCATCTCCAAAGAAAGAACAAACTGATGGAGTTTCAATGGAGATCAAAATAGACTATTTTCACTTTATTTTTTTCATGAACTTTTCCATTTGGTTTATTTTGTTCTCTCACAACAGAACTAATATAGAAATATGTTTTAAAGGATTGCATATGTATTACCTATATCAAATTGCTTACTGCTTTAGGGATAGGGGAAGTATAGGGGGAGGGTGAAACTTTGATACTCAATGTTTCAATATGAATGCTGAAAAATATTTTTATATAAGTAGAAAAAATAATATTTAAAAAATAAAGATTAGCAAGGAGGCTAGCACTGGACTGTAGATGAGGGGAGAGGTGTAAAGTGTGAGAAGCCTGAAAAGGCATGAAGAACAGGTTATAAGGACTTATGAATGCCAAAGAGAAGTTTTTATATTTGATCTTGGAGGTGATAGAGAACACTACAGATTAATGAGCAGAAGGAATGACCAGGTAGGATTTATGCTTTAGGAAAATCATTTTCATGGCTATTGAAGTGAAGAATAGATTGGTGTGTGGAAGTTCTTGAGTCAGAGAAAGCAATTGAAAGGACAGTGACATAATATAAGCAAAAGGGGATGAGTTATACTGGTGGTTTTGAGACAGAAATGGACATCTCTGAGAGATGCTATGAAGGTAAGAAAATTTATTACCAGATTGATTATGAGGAGCGAAAGGCAGTTAATGATGCTCTCATGGTTGTATATCTAGGTGAATGTGAGGAAGGTGGTGTCCTCGACATTAATAGGGATATTCAGAAGGAAGAACTTGGGGATAAATGTTTATTGAATGAAAGATAACCTTCTAGTCTTCAAAAAGTATATCATGTAATAGTGGGTCCTCTTTGGAAATTGTTCTATACAAGAGAAAAAAGTATTATGTTGATCTCTTATATTATTTATTATTTAAAGATACGTCATTTTCCCCTGCATAACCTCAAATCCTCTGTCACAGTGCTTCAATGTAAGAGAAATGCTTTCAAGTCTTTATGCAAATTCATCAGTTACATACCGGAGATTACAGAGTTTTCTATCCCATTTGTCTTTTTGATTCTCTAGCTGTAATTTTGTTTCTCTTGTTTCTGATAATTATTCTTGTATTTTATAATGTTCATTTCTAAATTCTTAATTGTTCCTCTGAGTAGTGTACAACAGCCTTTCTTAATTTCTGCTGTTTGTTCATATTTGAGAACTATATCCTCAAGTTTCAAAAGGCTAATGGGATCGGTATAGAAAAAAACACAAGTAAATAAAATTATTAGTATTCTAAAATCTGTAGGATAGTAGCAATATTCTCAGAAATCAGAAACACTGGCACTGATAAAAGAGTATCCATATATAAAGCCAAAAGTTATACACAAAATTATTATTTTGTCAATAAATTTGTGTTGAATTTGAAAATAATTTCTCTTTTTGTCAATGTGTACAATTAAAATAATCTCAGCTACATATTTTTAAATACTTTTATCATTTTTTCCAATTTTCATATAAGAAATTTTCAACATTCTCCCTTTTACAAGCTTTTATGTTCCATATTTTTCTACCACCCTCCCTTCTTTCTTCCCTTCCCAAGGCAGAAAACAAACTACTATGGGGTGTACATGAACAATCATGTTTAATTTATGTTATCCTGTGAAAGAAGAATTAGAACAAAGGAGGGGAAATCATATGGAAAAGAAAAAAAAATACATAAAAGAAGTTTTAAAAAGTGGACTAGTATGCTTTGTTCTGTTCAGAATTCAAAGTGTTCTTTTCTGGTTATGGATGGAATTTTCCATAAATAATCTCACATAATTGTCTTTGAAGTGCTCAGAGGAGTTTAATCCCTCATAGTTGATTATTTCACAATGATGTTGTTAGTGTTTACAATGCACTTTTGATTCTGTCCACTTCGCTTAGTATCAGTTCAGTCAGGTTTTTTCAGGCCATTCTGAAGACCAATCACACATGATTTTACAGAACAATAATATTTCACATCGTGCATATGCCATAGCTTGTTCAGTCATTCCCAAATGATGGACATCCTTTCAATTTTCAATTCTTTGCCACTGCAAAAAGAGTTGCTGTGAATATTTTTGTAAAAGTTAGACTTTTTCCCTTTTTTATGATTTGTTTGGGATAAAGATCTGTTAGGAATTTTGCTGGATCGAAAAGTATGTAAAGTTTCATATTGCCCTTTGGGAAATGCTCTCCACAATACCTGGGACCAGTTCACAGCTACATCAACAATACATTAGTGTTCCAGTTTTTCCACAACCCCTCCAATATTGATCATTTTTATTTTTTGCCTTCTTAACCAAACCGATATTTGTGATATGCTACCTCAGAGTTGTTTTAATTGTAATGTCTAATCAATAAGGATTTGGAGCATTTTTTTCATAAGAGTATATTAGTTTTAATTTCATCAACTGAAAACTGCCTATTTATATCTTTTGACCATTTATCAATTAGGGAATGACTTGCATTCTCATGAATTTGACTCTGTTCCCCTATATATTTTAGGAAGGAGTCCTTTAATTAGAAACCCTCAATGTAAAAAATTTTCCCATGGGGCGGCTAGGTGGTGCAGTGAATAAAGCACCGGCCTTGGAGTCACTAGTACCTGGGTTCAAATCCGGTCTCAGACACTTAATAATAACCTAGCTGTGTGGCCTTGGGCAAGCCACTTAACCCTATTTGCCTTGCAAAAAAATAAAACCTAAAAAAACCTAAAAATTTTCCCCCAATTTTGTACATTCTTTCTATTCTTGGCTTTCTAATCTTGCATTTATTTGTACAAAAATTTGAATTTGATGTAGTGGAAACTAGTTATTTTGTAATTTATTATGCTCTCTGTCACTGGTTTGGTCATAAACATCTCCCCATTCTCCTGACTGGCTTATGGTATCACCTTTTATGTTTAAATTCTCTACCCATTTTAAATTTATCTTGGTACAGGATGTACTTAGGTTTTAGCACATTACTTTCCAGTTTTCCCAGCAGTTTTTGTCAAATTATAAGTTCTTATTCAGAAGCTAGAATCTTTGTGTTTATCAAATAATCTATTACTGTAATCATTTTCTATTGCTTTATTTTTACCTAATATGTTCCACTGATCCATGCCTCTCTTTCTTAACCAGTAACAACCTATTTTTATGACTACAACTTGATAACACAGTGATTTTATTTTAGCAACTTTGCTAAAATTGATAATTGTTTCAATAAGGTGTTTTTCATTGATTTTCTAGGGTTCTCTAAGTATACCACTATGTTTTCTGCAAATGGGAATTTTGTTTCCTCATTGCCTATTTAAATTCCTTAAATTTCTTTTTTCTTGCTTTACTGTTAAAGTTATCACTTTAAATGTAATGGGCATACTTTTTTCATGCGAATACTTCTAGTTTGTCCCTATTACATATAATGCTTGCTGATGTAAAAACATTGATACTGCTTATCATTTTAAGGAAAACTCCATTTATTCCTAGAATCACTAGTCTTTTTAATTGGAATGTGTGCTATATTGTGTCAAAGTCTTTTTTTAACATCTATTGAGATAATTATATGATTTATGTTATTTTTGTTATTAAAATGATCAATTTTGCATTTTACTTTTCTAATATTAAACCATTCCTGCACACCTGGTATAAATCCCACCTGATCATAGGGCATTATTTTAGTAATAACTTTTTCTAATCCCTTTACTAAAATTTTATTTAAAATTTTTACATTGATGACTTAAAGGTGGAGCCAAGATGGCAGTGTGAAGCTAGCATCATCTCCGAGCTTTTCCCGAAGGTCTGGGATATGATATTCAGAAGGGCAAAGGGCCTTGAATTACACAAGTACTAATTACCCTGAAAAATTAAGCATATTTTGTCATGTGTAAAAGATGGATTATTAATGAAATACAGGACTTTCAACATTTTCTGATAAAAAGACCAAAACTAAACAGAAAATTCAGTCTCCAAATACAAGACTCAAGAGATATGTAAAAAAGGTGAACAAAAAAAGAGGGAAAATGCTAATCACATTGTATACATCTCATTTAAAAATTGTATTTCTCATAGGATAGTTAGAGGGCATTAAAGGGCATACCCACTATTACATGATACACTTTTTGAAGACTAGATAGTTATCTTTCAATCAACAAACATTTATCAGCAAGTTCTCCTTTCTGAATATCCCTGTTGATATCAAGGACACCACCTTCCTCACATTCACCCAGATATACAACCATGAGAACATCATTAACTCCTTTTCACTCCTCAGAATCAATCTGGTAATAAATTTTCTAACCTTCATCTCATCTCGCAGAGATGTCCATTCTGTCTCAAAATCACCAGTATAATTCATCCTCTTTTACTTATATTATGGCACTAGCCATTCAATTGCTTTCTCTGACTCAAGACCTTCCTCAGACCAATCTATTCTTCACTTCAATAGCTATCAAAGTGATTTACCTAAAGCATAAATGCTACCTGGTCATTCCTTCTGCTCACTAATCTGTAGTGTTCTCTTATCATCTCCAAGATCAAATATGAACACTTCTCTTTGGCATCCCAAAGTCCTTATAACCTGGTTCCTCCTGCCTTTTCAGTTTCTCATGCTTTACTCCACTCCCCTCATCTACCATCCAGTTGTACTGACCTCCTTGTTAATCTTTCTTTTTAAATATTATTTTTCTAATTATACAAAAAGACAATTTTAACATTCATGTTTAAAAGATTGAGTATCAAATTTTTGTCCTTTAACAGTTGAAGAGATTGTTCTTAAAGGATATATGATAAAAATGAGACATGAAGCAATTTGATTACATGGGTGGGATTTTCCCTATAGATAGAGAAGGGAGAGGACATAGAGGGTCTAAACATAAAGAAATCATGAAGTGACCTTATTTTACTAAATATGTTAGTTAAGGATGTTTGTGGTACAATAGGGATAGAGGATGGGAGTGTACTTCAAAAGGTTGAATCTAAAAAGATCACCAAATGATCTTACTTTATTTCATACTTTGTTAACAAGGGTTATAGCATTAAACTTAGAGTACTAGAGTGAGCCCAATATTTTAGTTAAGGAGGAGTGCAGTATGATGGTTAGAAGTACTAAAGGGACAGAGGGAGAGATATACCCAATACTCTTGTCTAAGAGGGTAGAAGTATTAATGTTGGAAAGTTTGGGGACAGGAGGAGAGATTGAATCCGATATTTTGGTTAGGGTGGTTGTAGGGCTATGGTTGGTGTACTGTATTTAGACACAGGGAGAGAGTGTACTTAGAAGGACTGGAAATGAAAAGATCATGAAGCAATTTTGCTTTACTTTATCTTTTGACTACAACTGAAAGAAATGTCAGGAGTGGGCTATAAACAGTTCATGAAATTATTTGTCTTTATATGGTGCTTTGGCTCATGAGAACTGTGTATCCATGGAGGGTACTTGAAAAGTGAGGGTGGTATAAGTTGATTATAATCTGGTGTGATTTATGACTCTTGAGTAGTGTATCTCTAATGGGACAGAAAAGGTGATTGTACTTAATGACTAAGGCAATGCTGCTTATTATTCAACCAACCAAGCAAGCAAGCGATCAAACTTTGGGAAAAAATCAAGACCGATAAAAAGTAGTATATTTTGCCAGAAGGGTGAGGAGGTATAAGATGGGGTTAAAACAATAAAGAGATGAAAAGAAGAACTCTAGTAGGAGAAAGCTAGGCATTAAAGGAAAAATAACAGCAATTAAAGATATGGAGAGACATATTATACTACAGGGAAAGAAGGGAGGGTGTGATCACTGCATAAATTTTTCTCTCAAAAGTTTTGGCCCAATGAGGGAATAACATGCATTCCCAATTGAATTGAAAAATCTATCCCACACTTCAGGGAAGTAGAGGTTGGGAAAGGGGAAGAAAGGGTGAGAAGGGATGATAAAAGGGGAGACAATATTACAAATAAAAGCAAGGAGAAAATTAAAATTTAAAAGAAAAGTTTAAGGGGAAAGAGTAAAACATTGGTGAGGAGAAGTAAAAGAAAAGGAAAGAGAAAGATAGCAAGGAAGGAAATACAGAATTAGTAATTTTAATTGTACATGTGAGTGGGATGAACTCTTTCCAAAATTGAAGGTGATAAGAGAATTAAAAAAACAGAATCTTACAATATGTTGTTTACAAGAAACACATTTGAAGCAGAGACACATAGATTAAAGTAAGAGGCTGGAAAAATACATTATATTTTAGCTGAAGTAAAAAAAATAGAGTAGTGATGCTGATCTCAGATAAAGGAAAACAAAAAATAGATGTCATTAAAAGATATAGGGAAGGAAACCAGATCTTTTTAAAAGGCACCATCAGCAATGAATTTACCTCATTATTAATTATGTATGAACCAAGTGGAGAATCTTCAAATCTTTATAGGAGTAGCTAAATGAATTACAGTGAGAAATGGACAGCAAAACTAAAATAGTCAAGACCCTCAACCTTCCTCTTTCATAATTAAGAAAATAAACAATAAAGAAGTTAAAAAGTTGAATAAAATCTTAGAAAACTTAGTTTTGATAGACCTATGAAGAAAACTGAACAAGGACAGAAAAGAATGTAATGTTTTCTCTGCAATACAAAAACCTTACAATCAAATACAGAAAGCAGAAATAAAAATACATGTTTTTCAGAACATGAGGCAATTGAAAATATAACAACCATGGAAAGGTAAACCAAAATTAATTGGAAAATAAATAACTAGGGAAAACTAGGTGGTGCAGTGTACAGAGCACCAGCCCTGGAGTCAGGAGGACCTTAGTTCAAATCTTGCCTCAGGACTTAACAATTGCCTAGCTGTGTGAGTTTGGGCAAGTCACTTAACCCCACTGCCTTAAATAAATAAAATTAAAAAATAAGTAACCTGATTTTAAGGAATGAATGGATCAAATAAGAAATGATAGAAATAATCTACCATTCCATCCAAGAAAATAACAACAATGAGACATAACAAAATTTATAGATTCAGTCCAGGAAGTTTTTAGGAAAACATTTTTCTTAAAATGGTTATATGAATAAAATAGAAAATCAATTGGAAATATGACTAAAAGCTAAGAAAAAACATAATAAAATCCCCAATTGAATAATAAATTCAGATATTCTGAAAATCAAAGGAGAAATAAATAAATTTGAAAGTGAGTAAACTAATGTTCAAATAAATAAAAATAGAAGTTAGTTTTATGAAAAAAGCAATAAAATAGATAAACATTTTAAAATCTGATTTAAAAAATAAAGAAGAATACAAAAAATGAAGAGTGAACTCACCACCAATGAGGAGAAAATTAAATAATTCAGAGCTATTTTGTCTAACTATGTGACAATAAACTTGACAACCTGAAGGAAATGGGTATTTTACAAAAAATAAGAACTACCCAGATTAACAGAGGATGATATAAAATACTTAAATAATTCCATTTCAGAAAAAGAAATTGAAGAAATCATCAAAAAACTCCCAAAGAAAAGAATCTCTAAAAGCAGATTAATTTGCAACTGAATTCTACCAAGCATTTAAGGATTAATTCCAATTTCAAATGAACTATATATAAAAAAGTAAGGAGTTCTTCCAAATTCCGTTTATGACACCAATATGAAGCTCATATCTAATCCAGGAAGGGTCAAATCAGACAAAGCAAATTATAGACCAATCTCCCTAATGGTCATTGATGCAAAAATCTTAGAATTTTAGCAAAAAAGATTTCAATGAGTTATTTTTAAAAGAATAGACTATGATCAGGTAGGATTTATACAAGGTGGAAAAGGATGGTTCAATATTAAGAAAATATTCATCATAATTGAACATATCAGCAAAATCAACAAAACCAACAGAAATCATAGAATTATCTTGAGATGTTAAAAAACGTCTTTGAAAAATGTAATACCTATTAAAACACTAGAGAATATAGGAATAAATTCAGTTTTCCACAAAATAATAACAGAATTGATCTAAAATCATCCACAAACATTATATCTAATGGGAATAAACTATGAACATTTCCAGTAATATCAAGGATGAAACTAGGATGCCCATTATCACCACTGCTATTCAATATAGCATTAGAAATCCTAGGTTTAGTAATAAGAGAAGAAAAAAGAAACTGAAGGAATTAGAATTGGTAATGAGGAAGCAGAACTTTTCATCTTTGTAGACAACAGGATGGTGTATTTAGAGAACCCTAGATAATCAACTAAATCAATACTTGAAATGACTTGCAACTTATGCATGTTAGCAGGATATAAAATAAACTCACATCAATCATTTACATTTCTCTATATGAACAGAAAAGACCAAGGCTAAGAGATAGGGAAATTCCAATTAAAGTAATTGAAGACAACATAAAATACTTGAGAATCTACATCCCAGAAGAGAACCTCAGAAACTGTACGAACACAATTACAAAATACTTTTCATACAAATAATGTCAGATTGAAACAATTAGAAATTCATCAATTGTTCCTGGATAGACTGAACCAATATAATAAAATGACAATTCTATCCAAATTAAATTACTTATTCGGTGTCATATTAATCAATTACAAAAAAACTTTTATAGATCTAGAAAAAAAAAGAAAATCAAAAGTCCAAGAATATAAAGGAAATTGATTAAAAATATTGCAAAGGGAGGTGGGCCTAGCTGTACAGATCTAAAACTATATTATAAAGCAACAACTGCTTGCTAAGAAATAGCATAATAGATCAGTGGAATCAAAAGGTACAAAAGAAACAGCAGTAAATAACTCTAGTAATCAGTTGTTTGACAAACCTAAAGACATTAGCTTCTGTGATAAATCACTATTTGATAAAAACTGACAGGAAAACTGGAAAAGAGTATAGCAAAAAATAGGCATAGAACCACATCTCATATAAGATTTAGATATAAGGGTGATACCATAGATCAATTAAGAAATCAAGAAATACTCTTATCTGTCAGATCTTTGGAAAGGGGAGAAATGTATGTGCATTATATACTGAAAAATGAATGATTTCTACCATATTAAATTTTAAAGTCTTTGTCTTAATAAAACAATTTTTCACAGCTAGTAGTTCTAATAACGGTCTCATTTCTAAAATAAAAAGAGAATAGAATCTAATTTATAAGGTTACAAGTCATTCCTGAATTGAAAAATGGTTAAATGAAATGAACAGGAAGTTATCAAATGAAGAAATAAAAAGTTATATATAGTCATATGAAAAAAATGTTCCAAATCGTTATTGATTAGAGAAATGAAAATTAAAACAACTATCACACCTAGAAAATTGACTAAGACGACAAAAAGCGAAAATGATTAATGTTGGACTGTCAATGTGAAGACTGGGACATGAATGCACTGTTGGTGGAGTTGTGAACTAATCCAATATTCTGAAGAAGTATCTGGAACTATGCTCAAATAGAAATAAAATTGGTCATACATTTTGATTCAGCAATGCCAAACTAATTACAAACTTTTTATAAAAGATGGCACAAGAACCACATGTTCAAAAATATTTATAGCAGCTCTTTTTGTAGTGGCAAGGTATTTGAAATTGAAGAGATGTCCATCATTTGAGAAATGGCTAAATGTGTTATGATATATGAATATTATTGGGTTTTATTTTTCTATAATAATCAATGAATGATTGAACTTTCTTTTTTTTTGGTAAGGCAAATGAGGTTAAGTGGCTTGCTGAAAGCCATGCAGCTAGGTAGTGACTGTCTATGACTGGGATTGAACTCAGGTACTCCTGACTCCAGGGCCAGTGTTTTAACCACTGTGCCACTGTAGCCGCCTCATGATTGAACTTTAGAAAAGCATGGGAAAATTTACAGGAACTGATGCTCAGTTAAGGAAGAAGACCCGAGGGAACATTGACCACCTTAATAATAATAACATTCTGATTTAATAAGTTATGATGGTTGTAGCTCCTCTTAGCAGTTCAGGGATCTAGCAAAACCCTGGACAATGCCATCTAGAGGAAAAACAAAAAACAAAAGGAAACCCCCTCCCCCAAACCCACAGAATCTGAATGGGCAGTATGTTTACTTTAAAATTTCTCTTATGTTTTTCCTTCCTTTCACATATCACATGGTTTTCATTCTTTTTCCTTCATTCCTCATTCAGAAAATGACTAATATGTAAATATGTTAAATGCAAAATTGCATGTACAAGTTTTATACAGACTGTCCATGACCAAGGGGAATGGGAAGTCAGGGTGGTAAAAAAATGTGTAACTTTTAAATATGGAGAATGGATGAATATTGAAAAACATAAAAAGCCAAGATTTTGGAATGGAAGCAAGAATTTCCAGAAGCTCTTCCCTAGACCACTCCAAATGCCTTAAAATTAAGACTCTAATCAAATACTAGAGTGGTAGAAGACACAGTAAGTCTGAGTACACTCAGCTCAAGACAACCTGGAAGATTTGTGGGAAGGTTCTGTTCCAATTTTGTTGGAAAGGGCCAGAGCCTAGTCTGGGTCCCAGTGCTGAAACAAACCCTGGGGGGCAGCTGGGTCCATGGCAGCAGGGATGGTTTCCAAATCTCTCAACCCAGGGATCACCAAGACCAACATGGAAGATCAGCAGGAAAGCTGCCACACTGGGAAACTGCAGAGGCACCCAGCAGCTACTTCCAAAGCACTCGGTCTACAGATCATAAGGGGGTTCACAGAGACATCAAGAAATCTCTCTGTTATCCTTGGGACAGGACTGTGTTGCTTTGCCCATCTTCAGATCGAGTTTTCAGTCTGGCCCTAATTATGAGGGATTGAATGATGTTGAACTGCTTGTATTCCTACATAGGAAGATGATACAGTAAACTCACATGAACCCTATCATTTAATAGTGAAAATGGTAGGAGCATATTTAGACAAGACACAGGAGGGAGCTGAATATGCAAGTATAATGTATTATAAAAATGGAGTTAATGGATGAGAAAGAAATGTACTGGAAGAAAGGGAAAGGAGAGGTAGAATGGGCTAAGTTATTTCATGTAAAAGAGATAAGAAAAAAGCTTTTTCAATGGAGTGAAACGGAGAGAGGTTAGGGTGAATGAGTGAGCCTTCAGAAATGTCTTAGAGAAGAAAAACCATACATAATAGGAAATAGAAATCTATCTTACCCTAGAGGAAAATGGAGGAGATGGGGGAGGGAGGGGGAATGTAGGAGTTAGAGGAGAGGGAAGATCATGTGAGAGGGTAATAGATCCAAACCACTTTTGAGGAAGAACCGGAAGAAAGGAGACAGAGAATAAAATAAATGGAGAGGAATAGGATGGAGGGAAATGTGGCTAGCAATAGAACCTGTGGGAACAAATATTGAAGTAATTTCTCTTATGGACTTATGATGACGAATGCTATCCATCCTAGAAACATAACTGATGTATCTGAACATCTATTGAAATATCCTTTTTTTCTCTCACTTTATTTTTCTTGAGGTTTCCTTATCTTTATGGGGAGAGGATGGAGTATGTCTACTTTTACAAGACTATTGCAGTAACGTGAAAATAAATTAAATGTAAAAATAAGAATGTAAATGGAAACTGTAACATATTGGTGTCATAAAAGAATTTGTCAGGTCTTCTTCACCTATTATTTTCAAATAATTTATGAAGAATTGAAAACAATTGTTCTTTAATAGTTCAATAGAATTCACTTGTTAATCTGGCCCTAGAATTTTTTTAGGAAATTCATTGTAGCCTTTATCAATTTCTTCCTCTGAAATGGGATTATTTTGTAAATATTTATTCATTTCAAAAATATAGTCACACTTG
This sequence comes from Macrotis lagotis, assembly GCF_037893015.1. Taxonomy (NCBI): domain Eukaryota; kingdom Metazoa; phylum Chordata; class Mammalia; order Peramelemorphia; family Peramelidae; genus Macrotis; species Macrotis lagotis. The sequence continues at coordinate 239,346 of NW_027421939.1, read as the reverse complement.
GCATACAATAAGGCAAACTAACTCTGAATTATTACTTTAATTTCCTCCTCATTGGCAGTGCTTTCACCCTTTTCATTTTTGATTCTAGTTTTCTTTTATAAATGAGATTAATCAGAGTTTTGTCTATTTTTTGTATTTTACATCTAGTGAATTTACTTTTAATGTATTGTTTTCTATATTAAAATTTTAAAAATTCTCATTTCTCATTTTTTCCTCAATTTTTCTTTTTCTCTCTTCTTTGATTTTGAACATCCTTTGAGCTTTCCTAGAAATATTTTTGGATTTGATACAAATTCATAAACCCCCTTGTATCTTCATTTGCAGACATTTGCCACTGCTTTTCTCTTCTGAGATGGCATTTTTATCATTCCTATCAAAGCATAAACCTATGTTTAAGGTCGTTTTTGGTTTTTTGCTGTTGTTGCTACCATTCTTTCAATAGTTGAGCTGTGTTCCTGGAGCATTGGGTGTATAGTCCCAAACTTTATGTGCTGGGGACCAGAAGCCTGGTTCCTGACATTCTGTTCTAGCATTTTGATTGTTTGTGGTTTGCTCCTTGCACTAGGGTAGCCCAATGCCAAAAAAATTGTGCTAAGGGTTCCAACCTTGCTCTCTGAGCTGGGCTTGGGACCTTCACCACCAGTCTATTCTATGGGCCTGTTGAGTCTTTCTGGCTTGTTGGCTTCTTGGCTTCCCAGCTTTCCTGCCTAAACAGAGCTATACTTTTCTTTTATTCACATGAGAGAGACCTTTCCCTGAAGTCCCCCTAATTTATCTTACTGAAAACCTGCTCCTCTTCATTTTAGGTTCTGTCACGTTAGGGTCTCATTTAGAGATTTCATTAAAAGTTGTTCTGACTTCAAATCATCATCTGGGCTCCACCAGGAAAGTACTTTCTACATATGATTTAAAGAAGAAATCAACTATTTGAAATGCTAGAATTCTTCACAATACTAGAAAAAAATATGAAAAGGAAACATTCTTTCTTGTGCTCTGAGTGTGACAAATAAGATAAACACAATTGATTTTATATTTACAATCTATACATTAAAAATAGGTTGGATTATTTTATGTTTCAAAAATGTTTTACCCAAAATAGTTACATGTAACCACTGCTTGTTTCTTGGAGATATTAATCAGTATCTAACATTCATATGATAACTTTCATTTTCATTTATTCATTGGCTAGACTTTTAGTAACTTTAACCAAAATATAGCTGAGGCACAAGAAGAAAGTGAAAAAAATCTGAGCATTAAAGAAAATGGATATCACAAAGCCCAGACACTATCTTCTGCAAAAAAAGACATAGTGAAATTATTCATGATCTAGAGTTAGAAATGTGTGTTACATCAAGTTATAGCTCTAACATACTTGTTATCTGGTTTCCCTTGGCAACTTTCAATTCCTCATATATTTCAGTGCCTGGCAAAATTGAAGTAGAAAGTATTTGAGCAAGAACACAATTGCAAGAGTTAAATATACTGATTGTATTGGATGGAGAAGTTGACAGTAAGAGAAATAAGATGAAAAATTCAAAGCCAAAGGAGGAGGATTGAGTTTCACACAGTAAGTGCTCAGGGCAGAATTTGAAACTAGGAATCATGTCCAGTACACTCTTCTATATGCCATGCTGATAGAAGAATTATATAAAGTAGGCAGAAAATTTGTAGAATTGTTGATATTTTTTGCCAATTAGCAAAGGATTTTAATATTGGAGCTATTTTTTTCTATGAAAGACATCACAGCCAGATAATTTTATGCATCTACACAAGTCATTTTCTTCACTGTTTTTTCTATTGTTGAGAAAGTAAAATTCATCTCTTTCATCTTAATATTCAATATTAATAACTCACATTAAGTAATTTAGCACATATAGAATCATTTGACCTATATACATAAATCTTTGATTTCTGTTTAACTGTTTTTTAGGAAATTACAATTTTAGGAAATTACAATCAACACTAAATTTTTCAATCAATACCATAATGTTATTATGATTTGAAGAAGTTAAATCATAATCTTCTATAGAAATGTCAGTTGACTGAGTGAAGGCATCAGTATCATCTATATCCATCTGTACTTTGTCCTACAAAATACATAATAGTTTTATAAAATGATAAACACAAAAACAACAACAATGGCGAATATCTATTTTGGCCTTTAAGGTTTCCACAATACTTAGTATACATTATCTCATGACATCCTCATGGCAGTTTTGTGGAATAACCATTACACATATTATTTTTCAAATGAGGAAATAGACTAAGAGAAGTTAGATCACCTGTCCAGGACTATCCAGTAACTAAAAGCCCCAGGACAGATTCAAACGCAGATCTTTTTAATTCTACTATGTCACTTTATTACCTAGAAACAGAATTCTTTGATAATCTTATGAAAAGTCTTAAATAGTCAATCTTTCTTATAGATGATGGATTCATTTTATTTATGGGGGAAAATGAAGAAAAATTCTGCAAATTTGTTTTTGAGTACATACTATAGGCATATTTCACTAGGTAACTATTTGTAAAAGTATTCATTTTCAGATTAAGTACTCCTATACATTGTAATGTAAGAAAGGGAATCCTATCTGTTCACTTATAGATGCATTTTCAAAATGAATTTATATTGCTGGGATTTTTTAAAAGTACCTCATTCTTTTCATTCAATGTTTCCTTCGCAGGGCTAAGAAGACAAATGATTCTTTTAAGTGTGAAATACAAATTACACATCAAAGTTTTCACTGTAATTATTTGATGAATATATATAATTTGAAAACCATTCACTTTTTCATGTTTCAAGCCAATTACCTAAAATACAGAATATTTAATCTGAAAGCCATTATTTATAATAAATGCTCATTTTTGTCTCTTGAAAAGTTTTCAAATGAAACAAAAAAAAATTCTTAGCCTCTTAAACCTGAATTTCTTCCCATAAATTAAAACACAAACTTGAGCGATTCCCTCCACAGGTGGGATATGTGATTGGGAAAGAAGGAAAACAATCTAATAAACAGGGGTTAAGAGACTCCTTTATTGAAATGAAATCACGTTTAATGAATATCTGCTGGCCATGTGACCTGAGTGATCCCTCCCATTGTTTCGAAAGTTTCTGAACTAGAGTTTTGGGAAGTGCACTGGGGATTTGAAAATAGGGATACTAGTGTTGTGACATTCTGACAAAGTGTGTACAAAATAGGAGGAATTAAATAACCTAGATAGTTAAATTAGTTTGGGATTAAACTATTCTTAACACTATTGTAACTTTTGCAAGGAGGTATGTGGTTTGGGTTTTTAAATTATTGTAACACCTTTGGGTTAAAGAAAAGTGGTATTGTATTACTAAGAAGAGAAATACCTAGGTTATCAGGGATGTTTACTGATGTCTTTTGGGGGAAAAGCTCTAATTGGTTGTAATGTTAAGTTGAATAATGCTAACAATTGTATTTTTATTTTTGATAGAGCTTTTAGAATGTGAGTGCTGGATTCTCTGTATAAGGTACTCTAAAGTTTTTATCAAACTAAGCTGCTGGGAAGTTAGTTGAATTGTAATTACATTTAGGTTTTAAATGTGTCATATGTATGCGATTGGATTCTGAGAATTTGGGTAGAGACAAAAAGTGTAAAGAACATAGGTTATTCATTTTGCTTTTGTTCTAAGGGAAATGAGATGTTTAAATAAAAATATTAATGTTTAATGTATATTAACAATGCATGTTTAAAGAAGTCAAGAATGTGGACTACTCTCATGCTAACAGCAGAGACTGATGAGGACTCCAAACAAATTGCAATTGTGGGCCCTATTGTAAGGTAACTTATTGATAAATAAGATGCTATGTGATCTTTTGTAAGTGCAAAGAGATAATATTTGCAATATTTAGCGATCTCTTGTGAATATGCTTTTTAAATACTGTATTCTTAAAGCCTGGGATTAATGTGATTGCTTTGAAGACCAATAAGGAAAATACAAAAAAAGTATGACCCTTTCTGGGATAGATCTGTGGGTTCATGAATAATGTAATAATGGACGAATTACTTTTTACAATCTAGTAATTTGTGTGTTATTCTGTTACTCATAGAAATAATGCATGTTGGAAATTTAAAGCTATCTAAGATGTTTTCGTGGTTTTTAAAGAATTATGAAAAGTAATTTGCATGTTAAGCGGCAGCTAGGTGTTGCAGAGGATAGAACACTAGGTCCGGGAGTCATCAGATTTGAGTTCAGGTCAGCCTTTGTTTAGTGATTGTCTGGCTGTTTGATCTTGGGCAAGTCACTTAACCCCAATTGCCTTGCCAAAACAAAAATAACCATTTGTATGTTGAGGATTAGAGTAGGTAAACATGTGTATGTATATATGTTTCTAGGTATGTATGTGAATTGGGAATATTTTGGATCTATATATGTATATTCCAAAGCAGTGGTTGTTTACTTTGAAGTAAAAGCACTATATAATATAGGAAAGATAAACACAAAATAATTTGATATTTCTCTGTGCAATCTCCTGGACAAAGGCAGTAAGATACACCAATCTAGAAGGAGGTTTCTCTAGGCAAGGGGAATCTGATATACCATTTTTATATACAGATAGAGTAGATATGATTTCAGGCAAAAGGATGTCTCTAGTAAGAGGTAGAAGACAGGCTTGTAGGGCCAGTCATAGTTAGTATATCTGTTTTCAGGGAAAGATCCAGGAAGGATAATTCGAGCTTTAGGTAGAGGGTTTCATTAATTGGGCCTCCATTAATATAATAATTGGAATTTAATGAATTGTGTTCACTGCAAGTTCTACCTAGGTAAAATAACCATTTTAGATCATGGGACTTTTAACTGATTTTGGGAACACAGCCTATTCTAATGGACTGCCACCTAGACAGTCTCAGGAGTTGGCAAGCCACCCTAAGAGATAAGGGGCTCTGGAGTCCTTGGGAGCTGGACATTCTGCCCCACAGCCCAAGGTCACAAGACAAAGCTGTGCTTTACTACCTCCCCTCTAATGTACCCCCTCATCCTGTAACACAAGGTGCTGCACATACCCACCACTTGTGTATCCCCCCATTACCTCATGATTCTTTGTTCTACCGCAGAAGACCTAACAGTATATATGTAGAAGCTAAGAAGTAATAAAATTGAGCTGGAGGCATAAGGCAGTAGTGGCTTGACTCGCTATTCTGAGCTCCTCTCTGGGAGGGAGGTTGCCACTGTGGGCTCCAAGGTGAAGGAAGCCACAACAACTGATTTTCTTATGTCAGATACCAGTATGGTCAACAAAAAGGAAATGCCACTGGATAAATGTCATGTTCTTGTAGCCAAGGAAGCCAAGATGTCAGGTGACTGGGATGTGCAGCCAAAGGGGTGGCTTCTCAGTATGGTTGAGGTTGGACCCATTCGACTTGATTTCCCCAAAATGACATTTGGATAATATCTCACCTGGAAGAATAAATCTGCCCTAAGACATTTGACTTACCCACGTGACCTCTGCCTAGATACTGACATGCAATATTTATATCTATAAAGAAATTTTCTTTTAATGTCCTGGATCTTTATAGGTAGTTACTAAGCAAACTAGAAAAAGAAATTTTAGGTGAGTTGGCTCTAATAGCCAGAGATAGGTTAGGTGTGTTAGGTGTGTGGCTCCAACACCTGCTAACAGCTATATATTAAGATAGGAATTAAGTTTCTTTAATTTTTAAAAGGGATATTTAGGTAAGAAGAAGACTGGGAAATTCTCAGGATAATTATATGTTTAAGGCCTAGCTTAAGGAAAGGAATGTGGGTCAGATAAGCATATCAGGAAAAGGAAAATCATTGGTATATTTGAGAATATTTTGAAAAATTTCATTTTGGTTAAGGATGTTTGAGACATTATTGTTATACGAGCAAAGGCTAAGATTGTTTTATTTTTAAACCATATGCTGGGTACTCTGAACTAACATGACTGTGGATTATATGTTACAAGCTTAAGACAGTATGACAATTCTCATTCAGAGTTTGCTCATAAAGTAAAACACTAACGAAAGATTATTGTGTTAAAATTAAGTCTGTGGATCAATATGGCAATAAGGTAAAATGTAAATTGCAATAAGCTCCAAAATCTCATTGTCTTGTGATGAAAATATGTGTTTGGATCTATGTAAAACGTTAAGCAGATTCTTTACCAGAAGACAAAGTCTCAACTAGTCACCTGAGTTGGAGAGGACTGTTTGGACCAGATTCAGAAGATGCAGAAAGACATTGGAGGTCTCCAGGAGAGAAGAGAAGAGAGGAGAGAAACTGGACCAGTTCATCTCTAACATTTCTCACCAATGTATACATTGTATAGTCAAGGGATCTGTATTTGTAACCACCCCTTGATAATGTATGTGTGACACCCCTACTTATGCTGTTTTCCCTATGAAATGGAGGGGAGGCAGGGTGTAGATGTTCTCCAGTGAAAGAAAAGGAGGAAGACTATTGGGTAGTATGTTTGTATCCTATCTAAGGAGAGTCTTATCTCTGATATAGCTGTCCTATACAACTTAAAGAGATAGGTGGATTGAGATGTAATGATGATACCTGGAGCCTTTGTAAAGATGTTTGTAGTTCATGTTTATTCATGCTATGAAGATGATAAGATTGCGAGTTATTTTGAAAGCAAAGTGGGGAATGAAGCACAATATCAATGTTTGTGAAATTCCTGTATAGAAAGGGTTCCCTGATATCCTTCTGTGCCCTGAGAAATTCCTTAGAAATATAACTTTGACTAGGGGCCTTTGGGTCTAAAAATAGTCTGATAGGACACAAGGGTTCAGGGATATACCATAAAATTGTCTAAAGATTTACAAAGCACCCTTGTTTGCCTAATTATCTTGCTGCATCTGTTAAATTCCAGGACTGCCTTCCCTTTCCCTAGATGCAGCTGGAACCATAAGATAGTAAATTCCTGACTCCATCCATCTCAGACACAAAGACCCTGACCCCTTCTCACCCCTATCTATACGGAGCAATATGTTTACATGTTTGTATTAGTACAACAAGATAATATTTCTAACTGCTGAGTTTGCTTTTGTATCTTGCTTGTTCTCTGCACCCCCCACCCCCCATACACTATAAAATCCTTATCCCATGAAAACTTATGTACTGTCTGATTTGGGAACTCAATCCCCAGACAGTCCCCAGGAATAACAAAGATCTCCAACCTTAACAAATTCCTATCTCCATCTTGCTCTTTGGGTATAACAATTACTCCTAGTCATTATTATCTATTTTTTTGATTTTTCTCTCAAAATCATCATATCAATTATATATCCCAGAATTCGGGGAAGAGATTACAATGTACAAGTAGACTAGTAAGGGAAATAGAGGACCATGAATGGATTGAACACCAACCAGATTACAATCAGCATTTAAAAAGATATAAGAATATATGAAAAGTAAGTCAATTGGATAAGATATTAAATCTTAAGGGAAAAAAACGCCTTCTGAAAATTAGAATTTTTTCAAGAGTAGTTGAATGCCCTTATACAATATCAAGAACAAATAAAAACTGAAAAAGTAGAAAGTAATCTGAAACATTTCAATAAAAAATAACTAAGAACAACTTGAAGAGAAAAAACATAGAATTGTCAGACAACATAAAATTTATGATAAAAATGGATACAATATTAAAAGAAATTATTATGGAAAATTGCTCTGAAATAGAACAACACAATAAAGTAGAAAGAACAAAGCTGCCACCTGAAAGAGATCCAGGAAGAAAACTAATAAGAATGTCAAGACCAAGTTCCAAAGCTCCCAAGTTAAGAATATAAATCAAGTAAGAAGAAATATAAGCAAAAGCAAAGGAACTTTAAAAAAATATACCATTTCTGCACAGGCAGGTGGGGCATTTCCCTGGAAAGCTAGCTTTGTGATGGTGAGTACATTGACAGAGAGAACTTTAAGACTATGACACTGCTTATAGCTGTGAGGAACATGAGATTTCAGAGAAAGAAGCAAGGCTCTTTTTTATTTAAATAAATATTGTGTTTTCCAATTATATACAATAGTAATTTCTACCAATAATTTGTTTGCAAGGTTTTGAATTTTATAATTTTTCCCTCTTCCTACTTTTGCTCCCACCTCCCCCCAATAGATGCTAATCTGGTAGGCCGTACATTGTTTCCATGATATCCATAGATGTGCTGAGAGAAAAACTATATCCTTAAGGAAGAAAGAAAATATTGGGGAGAGCAGAATTATATAATATTTAAGATAAGTTTTTAAAAATTGAAGATAATAATATTTAGTCTTTGTTCAAACTCCACAGTTCTTTTTCTGTATACTGATTATATTCTGCATCACAGATCCTTCAAAATTGTCCCTGATTATTGTATTGATGGAGTGAACAAATCCATCAAGGTTGATCACCACAGAATGTTTTTATGGTCTACAATGTTCTTCTGGTTCTGCTCATCTCACTCAGCACCAATTCATGGAAGTCTTTCCAATTTTCTCTGAAAGCACATCCCTCCTGATGTCTAATAAAACAATGAAGTTCCAATGCTGATTGAGATGAGCAGAACCAGAAAACACTGTATACCCTGACAGCAACATGGGAGTAATGACCAACTTTGATGGACTAGCTCATTCCATCAGTGCAACAACAAGGGATAATTTCGGGCTGTCTGCAATGGAGAATACTGTCTGTATCCAGAGAAAGAACTGTGGAGTTTGAACAAAGACCAAGGACTGTTACCTTTAGTTTAGGAAAAAACTGATATCTTATTGTCTGATCTTGCTATCTCTTATACTTTATATGTTTTCCTTAAGGTTATGATTTCTCTCTCATCACAGTCAATTTCATTCAATGTATACTATGGAAACAATGTAAAGACTGGCAAATTGCCTTCGATGGGGGGTGGGGAGGGAAATAAGATTAGAAGAAAAATTGTAAAATTCAAAATAAATAAAATCTTTATAATTCAAAAACAAAAAAAATAGAGTTCCATCACATACATATAGTGCAATTTGTTTAACCATTCCCCAATTAATGGACATCCCTTCAATTTCCAATTCTTTGCCACTACAAACAGAACTACTATAAATATTCATGTAGGGTTTTTCCCCTTTTTCATGATCTCTTCAGGATATAGACCCAATAGTTGAATTGTTGGGTCAAACAGTAGGCACATTTTTATTACCCTTGGGCATAGTTACAAATTTCACTCCAGAAAGGTTAGATCAGTTCATAGTTTCACCAGCAATGCATTGGTGTCCCAGAGGAGAAGCAAGGAATCTTAATAAAAACCCCACATGTAGCTTATATATTCCCAGCTCATTATCCCAATTCCTACTTGCCAAAACCAAGGACCAAAACTCTATTTTCCTGATGAGGTGGGGTTGCATTCTTGATATTGTTGTCAGCACAAATTATTCTAGTGGGTTATTACACAACTATCAATCTCCAGGAGGAGGAATTTGTTCCCTATTATCACTGATACCATTGATTAGTTGTTTTTTTAGTGGAATCGCATTTGGAATTTTCTTTGCAGAAATACGAGAGTGATTTGCTGTTTCTTTCTCCAGCTCATTTTCTATATAGGAAACTAAGGCAAAAAAAGTTAATTAACATAAAGTTGTTAAGGGTCTGAAGTCAAATTTGAACTACCTCTGTCTACTGCACCATTTACTTTCCAACTATTGATTAATTTCCTACTTTAATTTAACCACTTGATATTTCTAAATATTGCTAGATAAAATCAATTAATTTTTGCAATGTGATATTTAGTCAAATATAATAGCAAAAAAATGAGGACTATTGGAAAAAGTAGAGAAAAGAAAGGATATTGAACTCCTTTTGAAGGATTGACTTTTTTATTTGTATGTTTATTAATGTTTGGGTTTTTTGGTAAACTCAAGGCTTTGCATAGTTTCCAGCAGCAGTTAGTTTATACTTAATAAATATTTATTGACTTATATAGATCCTCCTTTCTACTGCTGTTGTATGCCATACTATGAGAATTTTCCAATTGCTTGGAGGTGATTGGATTGAATAGTAAAGAGTGAGCATTCAGCATCTAGGATTTGGGTGTACTCTGTGTTCATAAAGACTATTACCTTTAATTTTTTTAAAAAATGTTTTCTTCTTATGGAATTCTGCTATATCCCACACTTTATGTTTCCTCCTTAAGGAGATGATTTCTGTCTCATCACATTCAACTTAGATCAATGCATACTATGGGAATGATGTAAAGAATGGGAAACAGTCTTCTGTGGGGGGTTGAGGGAGGGAAGCAAGATTAGATGAAACATTCTAAAATTCAACAAAAATAAAATGTTTCTTTAAAAAGTTAGACCTAAATTTGATAAATGACATAAATTCTTTAAGCTTAAGAAACTTTGCATTTGCATTGATAATGATTGACAACTTCATCAACTGTGGTAATCATGGGTATAATTTAAGTGTGGATTTGTGGACTTGTTTAAGAATTATGCCAAAGGAATTTTTATGGAATTTGGGATTTCATTTGGTTATTGGGATTTTTTAATGTGAAGCAGTATGGGGAAATATCTGAGAGGAAAATACATGAGTTTTGCCAGAATCTAGGAATATTTCTGAAATTAGGGTATGGACAGATGGACAGAAGACACCCCAGTTGCTTTACAATGAAAAGTAAAACCTACATAGATTTTATAACTTTTAAAATTGAATTTCTCTTTTTCTTGGGAAATATAATTTTTTCTCTGTAATTTCTAGTGAGAAATGAATGAGGACCCCCTCTAGGATGGTTTCTTGAATCATTTCTTAAAATAGGAAGACAGCAGCAGCTTCCATAGCAAGGCTCATCCTGGCAGAGGTGGGCAGTGCTCAAAATGCAGGAGTGATAAAACTGGCAAAAGCCTGAACCTGAGAGAAGGGGACATTAGCAGCACTCAGACCACATCACTGGGGTTGTTATCAAGTCACAGAAGTGAGAGGTCCTAGGATTAGTCATGTCCTGGAACAGGGGTCACTGTTGAACTTCTGTCAGGACCTTCAGTATCCATAGCCCAGACCAACTGGCCACAGTGGTGTGAAGCACAGTGAGATAGTGCTTAAATTCTGGAAAAGAGAGGAAGTGCCAGGCTCTAGTTGTGGCAGGGATACAGAGAATTACAGGCAAAGAGAATAATGAAATTAATTGGAAACCAAATTTTGCAAATCTTCTCTCTTCCTTTATCACTCTGCTAAAACACTCTGTCTTGACCTCCACTCTAACCTTGGTCACGTTCTCATTAGTAAGGCAAGCTAGATTACTCAGGTTCTGAAACAACATCTGAGACCACCCAACTCCCAAGTTACCATCTCTTCCCATGGACACTCGGGGGAATTTAAGAAGATTTCAGGCAAGGCTCATGCTTGAGGCTATTGCTCTACTTGCTTCTGGATTTCAGCTTAACCTGACAGCTGACCTGACAAGATTAATTAGTAATCCATGTGGCTTTTCTTTAATAACTTCTTAAATTCTATATCACTTTCTTTTATGTTGTAACTTTTTAAAAACCAAATTTCTATCTTCTTTTTACGCCTGCATTCCTAAGTCAGCGAAGGATTCATCATCACAGAATACCAAACTCAAGACAACAGCAGGGACTATAGCAGAATTTGGTCAGATACTATAGGAGAGAAGCAGGAATATTTCTGAAAATTGGGAGACTCCATCATTGCTCTACTAACACAGAGGGATCTCATGTGGAGGAATGAAGGAAGGAAGGAAGGAAGGAAGGAAGGAAGGAAGGAAGGAAGGAAGGAAGGAAGGAAGGAGCATTCATTTCATACTCATATTTGCCAGTCACTGTTCTAAGTTATTCACAAATATATCTCATTTAATCTTCCCATGACAATCAAAGGTAGCTGCTACTTTTATCCTCATTCTTATATTTAAGAAAACTAAGTTAAGGAAACTGAAGCAGAAAGAGATTAAGTGACTTGCCCAGGGTCAAATAGCTCTTTCTTTCTACCTTAGGCCCTCAACTATATCTACCTAGAAAGGATTTGGCATAGATCCAGGAAATGGACAGTTGAAACCCTCATGTCAGTTGAAAGTGATGAGGATTCCAAGGAATGGCCCCCATGGCAGCAAACTTGTGGGGCCCAGGGGAAAGGGCATTGCCTTGGAAATTCCAAAGACAACCCTAGTGAAGTCCTTTGCTTGCTGTAATCTGTCACTAAGGAAACCTCTCAAGTTGCTGCCATTACTGTATCAGTTAGATAAATGTTTCCTAGGAAGGGTTTAGCAGATGAAGGACTGGCTACTGATGTGTAGTTTGCTTTCTGGGAATGGTATGTAAGGGTAATGACAGGACTGTTGATTCAACCTACCCTGAATGATGGGATGTTCCTCTCTCAGCTAAGGTGTCTAAAAGAGTGAAGATTTAAATTTTTTAAATTTTAAAGAAAGTTCATCTTTCACCACCAATGGGGATGCCAAAGAAAGAGAGATCCTGACTGCTGAGCTCTGAACCACTGTGTTACTAGGACTGCTGGCTCTTTAGTAGCAAATTTGACCTTGGAAAAGCAAGAGAGTATTGACATCTTATCTCCCTTCCTTCTAGCTTTCTAATTGTTTAAAACAAAAATTATATTCCTTTCTATCCCCATTCAATTTTCTCCATAGGTCTTTCATACCTAGGTCTTCTAACAATCTAACAATCTATTTAATTCTGTAACTTCCTTCTTGTTTATTTTATGATTAGATTTATCTAAATCTGAGATTGGGAGGTTGAGGTCCCCTACTAGTAGAGTTTTTCTGGCTATGTCTTCCTGTAACTCCTTAAACTTCTCTTCTAAGAAGTTGGATGCTATAACATAGGTTGCATACATATTTAGTATTGAAATTACTTTATTGTCTATGGTACCTTTTAGGAGTCTATAGTTTACTTCCTCATATCTTTTAATGCTATCTCTTTTTGTAACTGCTTTGTCTGAGATAAGGATTGCTACCCTTGCTTTTTTCACTTCAGGTGAAGCAAGGAATATTTTGCTCCAGCCTTTTACCTTTACACAATACAATGTATCTGCTTCAAATGAGTTTCTTATAAACAGCATATGGTAGAATTCTGGTTTTTAATCCACTCTGCTATTTGCTTACATTTTAAGGGAGAGTACATCCCATTCACTTTCAAAGTTATATTTACTAATTCTTTATTGTCCTTCATGTTATCTTCCCTTGGTTTGTGTTTTTCCCCTTTTTTCCCCAGTAATCCATATTTCTCACCTTTAGTGTGTTTGCCCTCCTATATCCAAACCGCTCCCCTTTTTTCCCTTTCCCTTTGCCCCTTATTCCTTCTCTTCTTTCTGTTGGTTCCTCTTTTCTTCCTCCCTCCCCTTTCCCCTTTTAATACCTTAATGGTAAGGAAAGTTTCTTAACTTAACTGTGCATATGTATGTTAACTTTAAATCAAATCTGATGAGAGTAAGATCCAGATAATTCTCACCTTCTTCCTTGTTTCCCTCTATTGCAATAAGTTCTTTCTACCTCTTAATGTAATGAGATTTACCCCGTTCAGTCTCCTCCATCCTCTCCATTTTGGGGAAATCAAGTCAAAGGGTTCTAACCTTAGCCATACTGAAAAGTTGCCCTTTCAGCTGCCCATTCCTGTCTCCTGACATCTTTAGCCCATTGGCTTCCTTGGTTCCAAGAACATGACATTTACCCAGTAGCATTCCCTTTTGTTGACCATCCTTGTATCTTACATAAGAGAAAATTAAAAGTCATGTGATCTAAAATATTTGTTTTACCTAATTAGAACTTCCAGTGCATACTACTCACTAAATTCCAGTTATAATATTATGGAGTCCCAGTTAATGAAATCCCTACCTAAAACTGAATGTCTTTCCTAGGTCTTTGTCTAAAACCAGGTATTGTAACTATGACTGGCCCTACAGGCCTCATCTCCTACCTCTTTTTAGAGATATCCCTTTGTCTGAAATCATATCTAATCCAGCTCTGTATAAAGATGGTATATCAGATTCCCCTTGGCTAGAGAAACGTCCTTCTAGCCTGTTGTATTTTACAACAAATTAATATCTCCTTTGTCCTGGAGATTGCACAGAAAAATCTCAAATTATCTTTCTGTTCATCTTTCTCGTATTACATAGTGCTTTTACTTCAAAGCAAACAACCAGCTTTGGAATACATACTATATATATAGTATGTATTCCAAAATAATCTTAATTTACTTATATATATAGACACTTATGTGCATAAACTTGTTTAGTTGCTAGCTGTTCTCAACATACAAATTGCTATTTTTGCTTTGGCAAGGCAATTGGAGTTAAATGACTTACCCAAGGTCACACAGCTAAGTAGTCACTAAGTGTCTGAGGCCCGATTTGAACTCGGGTCTCCTGACTCCAAGACTAATGTTTTATCTACTGTACCACCTAGCTGCCCCTGCAACATACAAATTACTTTTAACAATTCTTAAAAATGATTAGAATATCTTAGGTAACCTTAAATTTGTAATTTGTGTTTATAATTTCAATATAACAGAACAGCAATAAACGTAACACACAAATTACTAGATTGAACAAAGCAATCCTTCCATTATTACATTATTCATGAACCCACAGATCTATCCCATAAAGGGCCATACTTTTTAATATTTCTCTTATTTCCCTTCAAAGCAATCACACATTAATCACAGGCTTCAACAATGCAGTATTTAAATCACATTCACAAGCGATAACTAAATAGTGAAAATATAATCTCTTTGCAGATACAAAAGAATATCACAAAACTGATAAATGCTGACAAGTTACCTTACAATGGGACCCACAAAATTGCCATTTCTTCAGAATCCCCCATCAGCTATCTGCAGCCACCTAGAGAGAAGTCCACATTCTTGACTTCTTTGGAATGAAACATACATTGTTGATATACATTAAAACATAAGATTCTTATTTAAACATCTCATTTCCCTTAGAAGAGGATTTGAATATCCCATGATCTTTATACTTTTGTCTTCTAGACTTCTTTGCCCAGATTCTCAGAATCCAATCTCATACATATGATACATTTAAAACACCAATCAATAACAATTGAATTTCCCAACAGTTTAGTTTGATAAAACTTTAGAGTACCTTATACTGAGCACTCACATTCAAAAGCTCTATCCAAAGTAAAAATACAATAATTAGCATTATTAGGCTTAACATTAAAACGAATCACAGTTGTTTTATTTCCAAAAGAAATCAGTAAAAATCCCTGATAACATAGTTATTTCTCTTCTAACATGATACCAGTATTATTTAACCCAAAAGTTTTACAATAAAGTTTTAAATTTCAAATCACTTAACTCCTTGCAAAAGTTAAAAATAGTGTTAAAATAGTTTATAATCCCAAATTAATTTAAGAATTCCTCCCATTCTATAAAAATTTTGTCAGACTGCTACAACATTAATAACCCTCTTTTAAAATCCTCAGTGTGCTTCCCACAACTCTAGTTCAGAAACCTTAAACAGTGAGAGTCATTACTTTAAGGCCTTGTGGCCAGAGCAGATATTAATTAAACATGATTTCCTTTCAATAAATGCATCTCCTATCCCCTGGATTTTATATATTTTTTCCCTTTCGTTTCACATATCCCACTTGAGATGGAGTCTCTTTCCCTTTAAGACTTCAGTACTTGAGGTCTCCTCTCCCACCCCCTCCACAGGCAGATGGGGCACTTAGGTAGACTCAGTCTAGATTTCAAGTCTTAACAAGATGGTGGAGGGAATGGAGACCACCATGTATCAACCCACCACCCCCTTCCCCCAACCCAGGGAGAAAGCATGAGATCTTTCTCAGACACTCATAAGGATAACTCCCCTCTCCTATAACTTTTCAATCTTTACCTTAAAGGTTCTTTCTTCTCTTAAACTTCTTCTAAACACTCCCCAAACCACAAAATGGTTCAAAAAACCCCAATTGTCTCTATGTCTGGATTTTCTTCCCGGTACTTTCAGAACCTCTTACTCAGACTACACAACTCACATTTTCCTCAAAATGCTGTTCCAGCTTTCTTTTTCATTAACTCTGCTTGACTTTAATTCATACTATTCCGAACTATAGTCACATAGCTTACAGAGCTATATAAACCACAGATGTGATTCCACTTTTCACAATATATTTTCCATTCCAGGTTCTAATATTTAACACTTCTGGTTTATAGCTGCTAACACCCTAAAAAAGATAAGCAGTCATTGAAAAATCCCTTAGCCTAATTAGAATATTCCCTGCCCCCCTTTCTTCAAATAAAGTAATACAAATAACTTTTATAGAGGGACAATACTTTCTGGGTGACAGCTGATCTTCTATTCTTAAATTCTCATATGTCCCATAATTTTCTGTAATAACTACCATTATCAGAATCTGTATTGATAAACTTCTGAAGTTCTAATGTTACCATATCATTCTGGAAAAAGATTAACTATTTGTTTTCCCATATACTTGCAAATCTTTGTAACCACGTTATATATACTTTAGGATTAACCTGACTCCCTTGTCTTTCTGAAATTTTCTAACAACATTTTTTCTAATTAAAATAATATTTCTTTACATGATATCTTTGTTTACATATTTGGTAATATTCACTGTCTCTTTCCTGTTACTTTGACTTCAAAATAAAGTCCCCTTTTAAACACTTTCTTTGCAAGGCAGTGGGGTTAAGCAGCTTGCCCAAAGCCACAAATGCAATTATTAAGTGTCTGAGGCCGGAGTTGAACTTAGGGACTCCTGACTCCAGGGATGGTGCTAAATCTACTGTGACACCTAGCCTCCCCTTTTAACACTTATTTTACTAATTCTTCCTGAAGTAACTCTCTCTCTCTTAGTCTTTTTCTAAAAGAGGGTGGGGGAAAACACTCTACTACCACAGAATCACAGAGAACTGGGAAGAGAAGGGAACATAAACAGGGAAGGGGAGGCCCTTCTCATAAGGGTAGAATAACAGGGTGAGTAGTTTGGCCTCAGTCAATTTAACACCACAATCCATTCCTTTTCAATCAAAATTAAATTCACTCTTTTAAGTGCTCAAGAGACAATCCAGGAGTGAGGAGGGAGGGATCATATCATCCATTGTACCACAGGCAGAAAGCAGGCTCAAGGGCAGAGCCAGGGAGTGTTAGATTGATACTGCCTCAAAATCCAAAATAACAAAATGAGGCTACCAAAGGTACTCTTTAGGGGAACTTGCTAACTTCCCCTTTCCCCTGTTTAACAAGTAAATAGACAATCTAAACACATAAAGACAGATGAGGCACAAACACAGGTCACAAAAAATGCAACAGAATTTCCAAACCGACAATTTCAAAACACAGGGCAAGGGCAAATTGCTGACGTCTCAGGAATGCCAAGAGGGGAGATTTCAGACTCTCAGCTGACAATCTCTCTCTCTCCCAAAGGCAGACCAAATGTGTTCCTTCTCCTATATTCTTTATTTTCTCATGCAAGGCAACAATACTTTATCATTTTCTTCTTACATTTCCCCCTTTATATTTTAGTCTTATTTACCTGATTTACTGCAGGGGAAGGGTTAGGACAGGGCCCTTCCGATTTTAAATATTGACAGAGACCTCTCAGAATCAAGTGTCTTTAGATCCAAGTCTCTTACACCCAAACTGGAAGGGCTCACCCCCAACCTTCAGGCACCCAAATGGACCCTCTAGGAATCTAGTGCCTTCAAAATCCAAGGTCTAGGCTTACCCTCTTTTTGGAGTTTTGTTCACAAAAATTACTGACTGCTTTTCATCCTCACAGACCAGTCAGGTTCTTGTTGCAGATTTACTCTTCTCTTCCTACCCAGTCTCTGTGCTTTGGGTTGCTGGCAGAGATGGGAATCCAGGACTCCCAGAAAAATGGCAAATTGCTGAATTTGGGTTGGGGCACCCTTTTGCCAAGTCCTGAGAGGTCGAGGTCCCCAGTGGACATGAAATCCCAAAAGAGCCCCCAAAGGTATGAAGAGGAAGTTTTATTTGTTTCTCGAGGAATGGACCCCAGTCAATTAGAGAGACTGAGGCAAAAGCAAAGGGCCCAAGAATCAAATTTATCATAACTTTATCCCCCTGCCCCCCCACTGACCCATGCTCATTAATGCGGAATGTGGTCTTCACAATCTATGGAAAAGAGCATATAATTCAAACTGTAACCAGAATATCCCTTCAGCCCCAGGATTTGAATGGACATCTGGACTACAACAGATATGATGGGGTAAGTTGACTCATTACCAATATCCCAGAAGTTGATTTGTGAAGGGAGGAGGGGCACACAGTTCAACTATTTTCTAATCTATAATATTCTACTGAAGAAATCTCAGACCTTATCCCACTCACTACTATTCCATTAACTACACTTGTAACTCGGTGGATTATGACCAGGGCCATACCACTGGACTAGCACATCTTCTTACACTCTGACTAAGGTAACACTTTCTTTTTGCTCTTCTTGGAAATAGGGAATTTTATTCCCACTTTCCCACCCAACACCTAACCAACAATGTTTCCTCAGCTTCCCTTTGAAGACCTCAAAGGAGAGGGAACCCTTTCCTTCTTAAGGCTGTGGTTTTTAGGAAGCAATGGTAGAAAGAGGTAGTCAAGTTAGAAGTCAAGGTTTACTACTTCAAACTCAGGAGAAACTGTTCTCTCTAACTGTCAGGGTTTCTAGGCACTTTGAAAAGAAAGATGACTTGTTCTGCCTTCTTTTGGGCTCCCTTCCTCCTGCCCCACACTTGTGCCACTAGTCATTTTTTACCATGTGGCCTTGAATACATCCCATCCTTTTCTGCATCTTGACTGACAAAGGCAGATGCTGAGCCTGGAACTGCATATCATTGTATTAAAATGGAGGTGCCAGAATGTTGAAAAGGTCCCTTGAATCTTCCAAAATGAGGCACTAGGACAGCATCTGACTGTTATCTACTCCTGGATTTGGAATCCACTTTGCCAATGGGCAGCTAGATGACACAGTGGATAGAGCCCTGGCCCTGACTTCAGGAAGACCTGATTTCAAACCTGACCTTAACCCCAAACAACTGTTTCCCAAGAAACACAATATATACTCCGCTGAGTTGAGTTTCCTTTATAGATCTCAGGATCTGATTTTCCCTGTCTTTTCAAATAAGACTGAATTCAAACCATCTCAGGGCAAAGATGTTGTTTCCGCCCTTATTAAGGTATTCTAACTCAAGCAGCTGGAAGTCTGATGATATGTTTCCTAGCAGCACCTTTGCTAGGGACGTAGTTAGTAATAGAGGGTTATCCTTGCAGCATCTTCTTGGGAGATAGAGTGGAGTGAACTTTCCCTGATGGATGGGGATGGGCCACTTTGGACTGAGCTCCAGCTTCTCCTTCCACTTTCTGGGTCCCAAACAGGCAGACACAGATTTTCTATTAATGCTTTTAGTCTTCTTCCAACCCCTTAGGGACCTGGATAAGGGCTGTGGATTCCCCAGCATGGGGTAGGGTATGACTTCACAGTATAACACATTCTTTAAGTCTCTCCCAACCCATGTGCTCAGTCTGACTCTCTAGTGACATTTCCAATTCAGAACTAAGGCTCTTTTTCCAAATATTCTTGGGAGCAAGATTTTCCTTCTCTCCTTCTGGGTTATTTCAGGGGAAATAACCTTTCCTAGTGGAAAAAGAACTTGTAAAACTCCCTTTACTTTTTGTAGAAAATTGTGTGTTTGTGTGTTTTGTGTGTTTTGTGTGTGTGTGTTTGTGTTGCAGCTGCTGAGATCAGAGGCTAAAAATTGCCTCCTGACTGTGTGTGTGTGTGTGTGTGTGTGTGTGTGTGTGTGTGTGTGTGTGAATTTACAGCTCAGGAAATCAAGGACTGAAAACCTTCTCTGGGGCATGAAGAATTACAATGGAATGTCCAAAGTGCAGGACTAGCCAAGTTCCTAGTCCCACATGGCCCCCTCTCTATTTCATATGTTAGAGGGAAAGGATTTCCAGGTCGACAATAGATTCCAGCTTTCCCCTCTCTGCTACTTACTGGGCCTGCTGGAAACTGGAAAATCCATTTTGGTTCTCTAAGATAGAAACTCTAGGTAACATATGGTGGAAATGATAGGGCAGGAGTTGAGATGGATTGGGGTCATCCTATATCTTGCCTTAGGTTTTTCATGGTGACTTTTGCCTCATTGCTTCTTGTAAAGTATGACACAGGAATCTTTTGGGCTCTTAGTTTTTTTTTTTTTTTTATTTCTACAGTGAAGGTGTTGGATTGGATGATCTATTAAATCCCTAGCAGAACTCTGTTTTTTTCCTCATTCCCCTCCTTCTCCCCATCTTTGGTGCTAGGGAACCAGCAGGAATTTCATTAAGTTCCTTCTGGAACCACTCTCCAGGTAGTTAGGTTCTCTTTGCTATTTTATGGCTTGCATCCACAACCAAGACCAGCTCAGATGGCCCTCTCTCTTGTTCTCCCTTCAGACAGTGGTGATATCCCTAGAGTACCTCTAAGAACCTGACATTCTAGTTATCCTTGGGGATTTCACTTTACCCTGTGAGGCCTGCTGCATATCAAGGAGCATCTTCACTCATCAGAAGGACTCCAAATCCCAGGATCAACTTGACATTGTCCTGCCATTTTAGGGTCCCAGGGAGATTCCCAACTGGTTCTGCCCCATGGCAATACTATCTCTGCAGAGAGCATTATTTTCCCAGGTTTGCCTCTTCTTTTCCTAGTGAGAATTGAATCTCTTAGATTGTTGGAGACAGGGAACCTGCTGGGAAACATTCAAGCTTCTTGTCCTGAGTCAATAAAGAATGTATAACAGTAGCTCGTATTTTTATTGAATTGTCGTGAGAATTAAATGTGATTATGTCTGCAAACTTTAAAGATATACAAATGCTGGCTATTATATTATTAATATTAACTTTTCTCACTACTCCTTGCACTAGCTTTTCAATGTCATAGAACCAAATTATCTTTATGATAAGTAATATAACAACAATAATGAAAAATCAGTATTAAAGTAAGTACTTGAGCTATATTGTTTAAGTTGATCCTCACAACTCTGTGAGGGAAGTTCTATTGTTATCCCGATTTTACAGCTGAAGAAACTGAGGCAGAGAATTTAATTTACTTGCCCAGGGTGACATGGCTCGATACAACCTCCCTTTATGGAGGGGTTAAAGGTTCTTCTTCCCTAATTTATGTGCTGTCAGTTCTACACGCTGAAGACCAAGCATAGTCTATCAAAAAGTATTCTCAAATTCTAAATTTTTCCTTTCACAGCCTTGCTCTCTCTATAGAGTCCCACCTCTAGTCCAATTGTGTATCTCTCCAAGTTTATTTGTTTTTTAATCAGTCGATGTTTTTGACAAAGTCTATCTCAAAGTTCCATTTCAAGTCGTAGCAGGAAGTGTTTTTGTCAAATTGAAGATCATTTCCTTTAATTACCTTCTTAGTAGAAATGATCAGCTACTCTTCCAAGTATATCATAAACAAACAAACCTTAGAGGTACTAGTCAAGTAGAGACTTTCATCATCATCATCATCATCAAGTCATATTTCCTTTCAGAGGTTCTCTAATGACTCTCTACTAGCCACAGTTGCTTGGACTTAAGCCCACACAGCTGTTTCCTCCTTGACTTGTCTGGGAGATCTGTGTTGCCATGCCATGTCTTCCATGTCAAATGCATAACTAGTTTGTTGTAGCATATAAGCCCACTGATGAACTCCAACTGCCTTTCATTACCATGTTGAATTCTGATATCCCTTGCCCCCTTCATCTTAGCAGTGGGGCTGTTAAAGTTGAGAAGAGTGACTAAGATTAAGACAGACATTGTCTTTGGCTACCCAGGCTCAGAAAATTGTCTGGATGCTTCTTACCCCAAAAACCCCTTCTAACTTCCTTTGCTCCTTCCCCCCACTTTCTGCCTAAATAATCCCAGTAATTCAAAGGTGGGGTTGGGGGGCAATCACTGGGAATAGAGAAAACACCAGAATTAAAACCTGAGATCCCAGAACATCTAATGTCTTCTGGTTCCTTGGAAATCTAGTACAAGTAATCCTAGGAAGAGAATCAGGATGCATACTCCTTGCTCCTTGCGACTATTTAGTGTCCCTATAAGAGTTGTAAGGGAGGCCATGTGAGGGGATGAAGTCAAATGGTAATTGAATAGTTTCAGTACGGTGATTTCTTTGATTAAGTACTTTTAACCAATGCAGATCAGCACTCATCCAGCAACTTGGTCCAAAAGAATTCCCTAAGAGAACTGAAGGTGATTAACTAGGGAATCTGACCATGTCAAGAAGTCTATTCTAAAGGATCCCATGCTACTTTCAGGTGAAACTCTGGTGTCACACAGATGGCCTTGTAATAATAACTGAGAGCGAATGATTACATAAGGCTTCCTGTGAACCAGGTATCATGTTAAACTCTTTATAATTGTTCTGATTTATCCTGACAACAGCTACTTGGGGATTCAGGTGCTATTATGATCACCATGTTACAAAGGAAGAACCTGAGCCAGATAGTGGCAAAATGACTTTCCTTGGAGTCACAAGGCTAGGAAGTATCCAAGGGTAGATTTGAACTTGTTTTACTGACTAGAGGCTCCTTGGGGTGTTTCAGATCTCAGTAAAACCAGTCCTTTAAATGAGGCTTCTTTGATTCCATTCCAAAGGGTCTTCAGAGGTGATTGTCATTTCTAATCCTGGTTGCCCTGACAATTACTCCTTTCTACAACATCCCTACCAAGTAGTCTCCTAAAGAATCAATGGAAAAGGATTCTCTCTGAATGCAAAGTGCTTGAATTCAGACCCAGCTTTTGGTATTTACTGCCCATGGGAACACTGACAAGACACCTGAATTCCCTGCACTTCAGATCCCTTCTTCATAAGATGAAGGGGATGAACTAGCTCTTTTCTGGGGTTCTTTTAACTCCAATCCTAAAATGAATTTGCACACTTTCTGAAAAGATTCCTGTGCAGTCCAAAGATGGACCTGGAAATAAGGGCAAGAATATTGAATAAGATTGGACTGTTCTATCCCAAGAAATAGATTTCCTTGCCCACCCTGGCAGAAATGGCCCGTTTTTCTGAGTTTCAAATTGAATGTTCTATTTTCTACAATCTGATGTTCTTTATTTCCAGGAGAGGACTCAGGTGTATCTCAATGATGGATTGCTACACAAGGAAAGGCTGGGTTTACAGAAATAATAATTTTTCTCACTCTTTCCAGGGACCCAGGTGATAGAAGGATCTGACCGGATGCTAGTGACTATGGTCGGAGTGAATTCCCAAATGGGAATCATTTTCCCCCTTTTAGGGTCATAAGAGTTTTCTAAGGATTCCAAACCCAGTAAGCCACCTCCTCTCTCCATCATGTACCCACCTCCCTTAAACCAGATCTCCCAGGCTTTTCATCATTGTTCCTCCTTCTTCTTTCTTCCCTTGAGTCTGATCTTTGCTGAACAAGTGGAGGCATGCAGTGATCAAGACTTTTTGGTCCATCTTTCCTTTGCCAAACTGAGCTGAGGATATAACACCCTCTGCCCTCAATTTAGGGAAGCCAGAACCTGGGTTGCTTCTGGGATACTGGAAGACTGAGCTGTTCTATACCAAGAACCCAATTTCCTTGCCGGCCCTGGCAGAAATGGCCCTTTTTCATGAGCTTGATACTACGTTTTCTAAGCTCTACAATCTGATGTTTTTCCAGGAGAGGACAATGACCTTATCCCTGCAAGGATTGCATATTCACTGCACCCTCCTTGTCTTTTCATGGTCTCTCTGTGTTCTTTCCTGATCAGGATTATCCTCTCCATTGTTCTTCCCATATGGGCTTAGGGAGAACCCTATTTTTACACTTCTTTCCCCATATTTCTTGTTCTCTCCATCTTTTTTATTTGGTTTCATCCTCTTAAACTTTTTTTCTTTATGGTGACTGTGTTTTCATTCCTTTTCTGTGCTTTCTATATTCTTATAACAGAAGTAACCTCTTCAGAAGGGGACAATGAACATGAGTATGCATAGAGCCTTAAGAAAGAAAAGGATTTGGAGATAATGGTACTGCAAGAAAAGACAGTTCATAAAGACCTCTTCCTTAGCAGTCCAGATGGCACTAAAAGTAAAGCTATCATATTTGTTAGAGAACCACAGCTGCTCAAAGGAAGTAATTATCATTATTTTTAGACTTATTATACATATGTTTTAAATACAGATGAAACAATTTGGTTTCTGTATTATTTCTCTATTAATCTCTCTTATGCTTTTCCCATGGAACCCTCATACCAACTGTCATGTAAAGGATTTTGCTCCAGGCTTCCTTCCATGTCTCCCTTCCTTCGTGGGGTACTAACCAAGCACTCTCAGCCCCAATTTATATTGGCGGGGTCTGGAGATGCCCAGTTTTATGGTCCTTTCTGTTTGTTTGTTTTATTGATAATATGTATGTAGGAATGGAGATATGCATTTCAAATCAAGAATCCAAATTCCAATACCCCCATCATGTTTCCCTACTGCCTACTATCTCAACCATATTCTGTATTTCCAAAGTGCATCCATTGCAAACACTGACTTCTTGAAAGGATGGTTTGAATTTTTCTCCTGCATCTGTGTGTATAAACACACACACACACAAACACAAACACACACACATACACACACACACACACACACACACACACACACACACACACACACACATATATATATATATATATATATATATATATATATATACATATTTAAAATTTTGATGGAGTAATATGCAATGTTAAATCCAATTCTGGATGCTGACTTAGGGATAGGTGGCTGACAGTAGGGGAAACATACCCTGTACTTTGTCTGGCTTCAAAGAATCTAATCAGAAATCCATACAGGTTCAATTCAAATGCTTAGCCCTTAAGGATGGACCAGGGTAAACTCAGAGGAGTGGTGGAGGTCTCAGAGCTGGTGTTAACTGCCCAACAGGAACTTGTGTTTCAATGAGACAGGTAGTTAAGCATCCTGGTTTCTTGGCTCTAACCTGCCTTGTCATCAGTGCACCTGAGCCTCTAGCTCATCTGCTGTTTATCTGTGTTCCAGCTAAAACTGATGTTGATGTGCTTCTAGAAACCCTGTCCTGTCAGAAGCAGGAAGCCTTTTTGGAAGATGATTTGAGGAGCCAGGAGCCCAAGGAAAAGTCAGTACTGCAGGGTAAACAGACCCTCTTGGCTGTTCAGATTGGGAAACCTGGTAAGTAGGTCAAGCTGTTTGGGGTCAGCTTTGGGGAAAGGGTAAGAAAAGGAAAAAAAAGTTGGCTATCCCACAAATCTCACTTCTCCCACTCTCCCTGCTCATACACGACTAGGGTAAACAAGGAGATGAGATCCTGGCTTTACCTCCAATTCCTTTTTGAATTGGCATCATTTTCCCTGAGGTAGGATCTTCATCAATAAGGAAGACTCTGGAGTACATTTGAGTCCTCAGATCCAAACCTGAGAACTAAAGAATGTGATCTCTAAATAAAAGCTGGGAAAAAAGAGAGTGAGATCTTCTCTTTGCTGACTTGCACTACTGTGGTTGGCATTGAAGACCCTGTGTGACCAGAGGTAAGACCTGTGCTCTAACAGAGGAAGAGAACATTTATAACTACTGAACTTTTTATTTAACCCTTTTTTTTAAAATTTGGCTCCCAAGGCATCATAGTGTGAGGCTAGCTCTCTTTTTCATCATGTGACCTTAGGTAAATTAACGACTTCATTTACATCTTTCTTGGCCTCTTTTTTCACCTCATTCTTTTTTTTTTTTAGTTTTTTGCAAGGCAAATGGGGTTAATTGGCTTGCCAAAGCCATGCAGCTAGTTAATTGTTAAGTGTCTGAGACTGGGTTTGACCCCAGGCACTCCTGACTCCTGGGCCCGGGCTTTATAAACTGCACCACCTAGGTGCCCCAAGGAAACTCCCCCATTCTGTAAGAGGCAATTTTACATCCACTCTCATCACAGAAAACACTAATGAATATTGAAAATGATATGGTTTCTGTTGGTAAGTAATTAAAAAAAAGGCTTAGTTGTATAGGTTTTGCTATTTTGAGCAATAAGGAATAAAGAGGCTAAGCTGAATCTGACTCCTGGGCCTGGGGACAGTTTCACACTTTCATTTATCACCTTAACTCATCCATCTTACCCTAAGGCAGCTAAATAGAATAGTGTATAAAGTTAGAGTCATGAATATCTGAGTTCAAATTTGGCCTCAGTCATTTTCTAGTTATGTGACCCTGGGCAGGCCACTTCATCCCTATCAAACTCAGTATCTTCTCTGTAAAATGAGAGGTTTTAATACAACTCAGCACCTTATGCTTGAGAGGATCAAATGAAATAATATATTTAGAGAGTTCTGAAAAACCTGAAAGTACCACATAAATGCAGGCCATTTTTTTTTTGCTGTTACTAACCTCACAAGCAAAATTCAATACAGTTCACTTCTATGACTCTGAGTATGAAGAGGAAAGCTGGACCTAAGAAATAGTGAGAATTAAATTTACCATGAACATGCTGGTGCTGCTAGATGGGGTAGTGAAGAAATAACTTCCAGGCAAGAAAGGGAACAACGGGTGAGTTCCAGAGCATTTGGCAAGCATCAGCCTTTTTTCTTCCTCTAATCACCTTTACAAGGGTCTCTTCTCATGATGCCCCTGAACTTTCTTCACTTGGTAAAACTACTACCTTCCCATTATCTTCTCCTCCCTCTCCTATATATTTCCATAGGTCCCTGAAGCCATCTGCAAGAGCCAAAGAGCTGGCATCACTGTTCGCATGGTGACAGGAGACAATATCAATACAACCCGAACTATTGCCATTAAGTGTGGCATCCTGAGTCATCATGATGAATACCTCTGTATAGAGCGCAAAGACTTCAACCAAGTTTTCCAAAATGAGAAGGGTGAGGTGGGTGCTGGGATTCTAGAGCATCTGGGGTTTGAGACTGAGTGCCAGAGTAATGAGGAAGCTGAATGAGCCTCTGAAGAATGGATCCACAGATTGCAGAAGACAATCACCTTAATTCTACAATTGCTTTTGAAAGCCAGAGTATCCTGAATCAAGAGACTGTGGGTTCCCAGGGTGTACTTAAAGTCTTGGGTTCTGGCCAGGATTAGATTGAGTGCCCTGCAGTCAAGGTATTTGGAGGTGGGCACCGTTTCCTTCATTCTTGACCAATCTACTGGGTTGGGGTTGTTCACTGTTGATAGGTGCAGCAGGAACAGTTAGACAAGATATGGCCCAGGCTTCGGGTGCTGGCTAGATCATCCCCTACTGACAAGCACACACTCGTGAAAGGTGAGCAGGAAGTCAAACCTCTGTCTCAGGCACCATTTAGGGGGAGAGTCCTGTGTTAAGGGAAGAATCAGCAAGAAAAAGTCTCTGAGTCTTTGGGAAGCTAAATAAACTTTAAGAAAGATTAATCCAGAATATCATGCTCCAAGGACTCATTGGTTTTTCAGCCCTAAAGGATACCAAGGCAATGTTTATTAGAATATAGTCACAGAAAAGTCCAAGATCCATAGGAAAGGAAAGGGAAAGAAAGAGAAAAGATGAACAAAAAGGGGGGACTGGGGTGAGATTCCAAAACAAGACTTGGTGCATGAGGTTGGCAGAATACTTGTGACTATTGCACTTAGCACATGTGTATTACGGGCATCATTGACAGCACTGAGGGGGAGCAATGGCAGGTGGTAGCTGTTACTGGGGATGGCACCAATGATGGGCCAGCCTTAAAGATAGCAGATGTCGGCTTTGTCATGGTAACCAGTTCTCTCTTTGGCTCAAATTGCATTCTCTAACCTGGAAGCCAAGATAGGTTTCTGCTTCCCTTGCCACTTCATATTTCCTTACCCCTCCCTTTATGACCCTTCACTAACTCTCTCTCCCTATGATTTGTTGTGTTGTTGGGAGAGGGGAGGATGTGGAGTGGAGGAAACTGGAAAGCAATTAGGGAAGACTGGTTCCCAGTGAAGCAAAAACAATCACTTTGATTTGTAATCCATCCAGGAGTAAGTCATACTACACATGTGTGCTGACACTGTACACGGGGTCATTCAACTCAACAAGCATATTTGAAACATTGGATGCCCAGCTCTAGCTAGCTGTTATGGCAAATACAAAGTATCAGAAAGTCTCTGTTCTTCAGGCTGGGAAAATAAAGGCATAGTGGTAAGAAGACTGCAAATAAGGTAAAGAATTAATCCCCAAGTGAGTATAGGCAAGAAGTGGGGATTACTCTGGGTCAAGCAAGTGAGAAAATGATTTCCGGGATAAGGTCTTTCAGTGTCATGTCAGTGGAGGTGGAATGGGAGAGGGATAAATAATGAGATGTTTTTAAAAAGCCTGGTCATGTGAGGGTATTAGGGAGACTAGTCTACTTGAGTGGGAAGAGTGACAAGAGTGAGAGGTTAGGTTACCAACTGGGTTCAAGTTAGAGAGGGTTTTTAATGTTAGGTCTAGGACTTTGGACTTCAAGTTTCATGACACATTTGCTTTGCACATACTTGTTCAGAACTCTCCATTGGTTGACTCTTGCCTATAGACTAATTTGGCAGCGGTGTTATGAAGGAGAGATCATAAGGATCTTTGTGGACTGCTTATTGACTTAGAAAACCAAATATGACCATTACCTATATTCTATTGTAGCTTTACTTTTTTTTGTCACATTTTTCCCAATTACATTTTGATGACTTATGTGAGCAACATGTTGACACCTCTGGTGTGCAGGATGGATTGAAGAGAAAAAATTATAAGGATTGTAAATATTAAGTGAAAAGAATCTGGACTGTAGTTGGTATGGTTAGGGAACAATGAGAAAGAAGGAAGGAGTAAGTGGCCATGCTTGGAATATATATACATATATACATATATACATATATATGTATGTATGTATATAGTACATCCAAGGACTTCCTGGGGAGTCAATGATCTGAGTATCCAGTTTGTTTAGAGAGCAAAAGGAAAAAAAAAATTAGACTGAGTTTAATCCTGAATTGTTCAAAAGAGCTTTCTCTTTTGGCCATTCCCTCTTCTTTCCTCAAATAGAATCTGTTGCCAAGGCTTACCAGGTCTACCTTCTGGCCATCTGGCCATACTCTTAGCATCCCTGATCCAGGCTCTCATTATTTCTATCTGAACTAATAATTGCCATCTGCCTGATCTGCCTTGCTCTAATGTACCTTCATAGAACTATTAAAATATGTTTCTAGATACATGAGTCTGGCCTTGTCACTCCCCTGCTCAAAAATTTTCAGGGGCTCCCATTTGATTAGAGAATAAAAAAAAATTGCTTATTTTTTTTCAGGACTGTGCATTTAAGAGTCTGCATATTCCTAACCCCGATCTACCTTCCATGCTTATGTCACCTTACTATAAATTGTGTATAAGTCAAACTGAGCTCTTGGCTCCTGACTGCATTTGCAATGCCTTCCCTTTCAGAATCTTATTAGTCCTTCTGAGGTTCAGTCAAAAGCTCCATGACCTGGGGTTTATTAAAGCTTGCCCTGATTCTTCCCTCCTCCTCCCTGACTCTCTTCTACTCCTAGCAGAGTGTTTCCTCCCTCTTCTAAATATTCCTAAATGTTCTGAATCTCCCTTTTCTCCCCATTTCTCCCCAGGGGAAAACTTCCAGTTTATTTTTGTATCCCTTTATTTTTAATTTGCAACTTTATTTTCTCCATTTCTCAAGCCTTGATCTTCCTTTTTCGAGAATAAGTAGTATGTCTTTCCTTTTTCCCTTTAGAATGGCAGCTCTTTGTGACTAGGTATCATTTCCTTCTTTGTATTTATATCTCTAGTACCCGGGGGTGAATGAATACTTGCTAGTCAATAGGCTGATGTCTCACAGAATGAAGGAATTAGTTTTTTTGTTTTTTTTTGTTTTTTTGTTTTGGAGACTGAGTCCTCCTTGTCCTAGTTCAGTGCACCCTATAGTCTCTCTTTTTTTTTGGCAAGGCAAATGGGGTTAAGTGGCTTGCACAAGGCCACACAACTAGGTAATTATCAGGTGACTGAGGTCATTTTTGAGCTCAGGTACTCCTGACTCCAGGGCCAGTGCTCTCTCCACTGTGCAACCTAGCCATCCCCCTATAGTCTCTTAAAGGTTTTCTGGGTCATAGATTTATTTTGGAAAAGGAATTTACAGGCCATAAAGTCCAAGCCCCTCATTTTACAGATGAGGAAACTGAGACCCAGAGAGAGGAAGTGACAAAGTCACAGAACTAGTGTTTGTTAGGATGAGAACCTAAAGTCCTTCCATTCTAGTGCTCTTTGTACTGCATCACATTATCTCAAATCCTATTGTACTCTGAGCTTATCGATTCATAAAATTATAACATGTCAGAATTGGAGGGCAATTATGGATGTGATCAGTGCATGAGGCTTGTGCTAGGGTGAAAAACTTCGTGGATGTTACTGATATTGGTCTTGGTACGTCATGGTGGAAATAGAAAATTATCCTGCAACTAAGTCCAGAGGGCAGCAATGCAATGAAATTTAAAGGTAACCTGAAGCTCCTGCCATCATGATCATGCTAAGCTGGGTGTGTTTTCAATTCCACCAAAAGATTGCTGGCCCAGAAGTAGGTGGTCTCATTCCAGATACTCATTTTGATCTCTCCTCTTGCCCACAGGGCATTGCAGGCACAGATGTGGCAAAGGAGGCATCCGACATCAGTCTAACAAAATGACAACTTTTCCAGTATTGTAAAGGCAGTGATGTGGGGTTGAAATGTCTATGATAGCATTTCCAAGTTCCTACAGTTCCACCTCTCCAATTTGTCTGTGTGAATGATTCATTTCTGCTCTGGTGATATGTCTCTTTTTTTCTCCAGTACTGATAGTGGAATTTGGGGGAAATCCTTTTAGCTGCACAAACCTTACCTTGAACCAGTGGCTATGGTGTCTTTTCAGAGCTGCTCTGTGACCAGGTGAGTAACTTCTTCCCACATATTTATCTCAGCTATGTGCTCATCTAGTTTGAGCACACTGACCTACACTGGAAAAGGGCACCCCCACAGATGCAATTACCAAGTATTAGCATGCTAAAAACTTTGATTCAGCACCTTCTGTGGGCCAGGGATAGTGACAGCTGATGGTAATGAGATTCTGAAGGGGATCACATTTGGATTACCCCAGGCATCTATCTCTCTGCTCTCTGGTTCTCTAGTTTTGCCTGGAATTCTACATTTGCCACTGCCATACCTTGGCCTTCCCTAAGACTTTTAAAGGAAAGAGTAATTTTGCAATATTGTCACAATATAACATAACAATGTTTTGGAAAATACACTCTTCTGAGTTAATGTAATGCAATTTAGTTTAAATTTACAATCCGAACCAAAGTCTTTTACATAGTTTAGCTTTAAAAAATGAAACAAAAATAAAACAGGATTTGTAATCTGATTTTTCTTCTGTTACAAATGTATAACAAAATCCCCAGTTACTGCTATAGCATGCAACAAAACCATGAGAAATTTACCTTTGTTTACTTCCAGAAATAATACATTTATTGCACTGTAAAAATTTCAAACATGGTACAAAAAATATAAAAAATGTTCCAGTGACATCTTATAAAATTTCAATAACAAAGCATTTGTACATATGGCACAACTGCATTAGCTATCTGGATTCAGTTAATATTATATGAGTATTATGGATCTACTCATACCAATATTTAAGGAATATTGAATTAGTACAACTATT
Source organism: Macrotis lagotis (assembly GCF_037893015.1). Classification (NCBI taxonomy): domain Eukaryota; kingdom Metazoa; phylum Chordata; class Mammalia; order Peramelemorphia; family Peramelidae; genus Macrotis; species Macrotis lagotis. The sequence continues at coordinate 207,693 of NW_027421939.1, read as the reverse complement.
TTTGAAGAGTGTGGGGGAAAGGGGAGGAGGGCAAGAGGAGAGAAGAGAAAAAATAATTTGATGTTATAATATACTCCCAACCTCATCTATATTGTTTGCATACTATTTTTTTAAATTAAAATGAAATCCAGTGGCTCAATGTAAAGAATCCAGAATCATGTTGTTTACTATGCTACCAATATGACCTTGGGCAAGTCACTCGCCTAAATTCATTTTTCCCCTTCTGTAAAATGAGGGAGTTTCACTAACTGGCGTCCAAGGTTCATTCTGCAATCCTGTAAATAAATAAATTACAGTAGAAAGGCTAAATAATTGTGTGTCTAGAAGCTCTTCATTAGACAGTACACGTATGAACAAGGAAGTGGAGACAGGGCCCTCAGGTACCCATTAAAAAATCCCGTTAGTTAATTGTTCTCTTAGAAGCTAGGAAGAGCCAGGGCAGAGTAGGTGTGAAGTATATGCAATTAGAGGGAAGAAAACTAGATGTGAGGTCTGAAAGCAGAAAGTCATTTTGGATGGGGAAACCAAAGGGAAATAACTAAGTTTGAGTAAACATCCCAATATTTTGAAGAGTATCAAGAGTATGAAACCTGGAGGTCTCCATGGCATTTATTCTTCCTAACATTGATTCTTCTAAATGAATAAATGATATCTCAATTCATACTTTGATTTTTTTACACATTCACGAGGAGTAACCACATGGTGCTCCCCATTTACTCCTCACTTCTACTTTTCTCTATCTTCTCATCATTCTAAAATTTTAAACTATTAGGAACCTTTGATCATCGTCAGATCATCACTCTTCAGATGGGAAAACTGAACCTCAGCGTCTCTTGGGCTTGCTCAGAGTTACTTAGCTAGCATGTCTCAGAGCCAGGATATAAAACCAGTTCCTCTGATTCCAAAGCTAATATTGGATGCACTATAGCATAGGAATGCCTGTGATAAGTCTAGGAATAAATTAATTCCTTTTACTACAATTCAAAGGGAAGACTGGACTTATTCAAAAGGAAGTTTTTGGAAACTCTCGAGGAATAAAATTATTGTACAGAAGGCATGGAAACAGGTAAATGTATAGAACCACTGAAATCCTATGCAAAGTTGATTAAAATTGAGGTACAGATTGGCAAATGTAGTTTGTTTTATGACATTTTTCTAAGGGGTATGGCCTTAATAGAAGAATATTGTAATTGGAGTTTTAAAAAAAGTTAATTAACATAACTTAGGCACCATGATAACTGTTAGGGTTACAAAGAAAAAGCAAAACCATGTCCTTCCTTTAAATAAGTTACATCGTAATAAAGGAAAAAAATCATGTACATGTACATGCAGGAATAATAGCACTTACAGTACTTTTAAGGAATTAGGTACTGTTATTATTTTAAAGTTGAGAAAGTAAAGTAGACAGAAGTTTAAATGACTTGCTCAGGGTCTCACAGCCAGTGAGAATCTGAGACTGGATTTGAACTCAGATCTTCTTGATTGCAGGTCCAGTGTTCTATGCATTAGGATGCCATCTTGCTGCTCTCTGCTTTCATGGAATTTAATCTTAAAGGGTAAGGCATAAGCAACTACAAGAGGTGATATTGTAGCTGAGTCTCAAAAGGAAGCCAGAGGTACTAGAAGAGGAGAGCATGCCAGGAGGACAACCAAGGCAAAGGCCAAGCATAAACACTCATGGGAGTGTTATAGAAGGGGATGACTAAGAGTCTGGTGGGTGGGATTGGAAAGTGCATAGAAAAGAGGAGGTGTATGAAGCCTGGAATCATGAGAAGGGGGCAGGTAGTAAAGATTTGAAATGCCAAATTGAGGGCTCAGAGTTGATTCTGGAGGTCTGGGGGAGGGGAAGAGAGCTACTGGACTTAGGGAGTAAGCTCAGAGACATGGTCAAAACTGAGGTTTAGGAGCCTCCCTTTGGTAGTAGAGAGTAGAAGATGTTTTGCAAAGGGGAGTGGCTAGAGGTAGGGAATATAATGAAAAAGAATATCAAAGCCCTTGTCCATGGGAGAAGTTAAAAAATCCTGAACTAAGCTGATGACTACATGAGTATGGAGAAGAGGACATCTGTGGCCGAGAATGATAGCATTGTAAAAGGTTTAGGAGCAGATTGGAGCAATGGAGGGAGATCAAGAATAGAATTTACTCTTCTGCTTAGGGTTAGCATGACCTTAGGCAACCTTACTTCTCTTTTCTCAGTTTTCTCATCTGCCAATTGAAGGAATTGAGCTAGATGATCTCTATGGTTCCTTTGAGGTCTAGATCCTGTGACCAAACTCTTCATCCTTTATGCAAGATATATTCAGGTTGGCTAAGTATGCTCAGATTCTTGTTCCCTTCCCTGTCTCCAACTTCTTTCCATTTATAGACCCTTGGGTCATGACTTCTTATTAGAGCCAAACCACACTTCCATCTTTATCCTTTAGGTCTATGTTAGTCCCTAGTGGATTCTTCCACTAGTTTGTAAACTTCTTTCCACTACCTTAGCAATTTCCACTTTCCCCATTCTCCTGGAGGTCTTGGAGGTCCTTTGTTCTGGGCCATGGAAAATATTCTTTTAATTCTGACCCATTTCTCTGTTCAACTTGCATGAAACACATTTACTAGTCAGTCACTAAATTCCGGTCTGTATTGGAGACTGACACTCTCATATCTATGTAAGTGAGTCTGAGGAAGTATAGCAGCAGCCACTACCCTTTGGAGATCCCAAAGGCTTCTCAAATTCAGTGTATCCAAAACAGAAAACTTCATTTTCCTCTCACTTCCTCCTCACTTCCTTCTTTCCAGTTGCAAATCAACAAACTCAGAGTCATCCTTGACCCTTACTCTCTCTCACGTGTCATCCAATCACCTGCCAAGGATTGTCTTTTTTATCTTTTTTTTTAAGTTGCTTTTTTTGCAAGGATACACAGCTAGGCAATTATTAAATGCCTGAGACTTGATTTGAACTCAGGTACTCCTGACTTCAGGGTCATATTCTATCCACTTTGCCACCTAGCCACCCCTGTCTTTTTCATCTTTATAGCATCTATTGTATTCATCCATTTTACTCATTCATCACCTATTTCAGGCTCTCATCAACTCTTACCTTGGATTATTATCATGACCTACTCATTGGTCTCTTGTTTCCACATAACTATCAGAATGATTTTCCTAAATTTTAGGTTTGAATCCAAGATTAATAGTGTCATTGGAAATCATTCGTTATTTTTTTTTTGGCAAGGCAATGTGGTTAAGTGACTTGACCAAGGTCACACCACGAATATGAAGTGTCTGGGACAAGATTTGAACTCATGTCCTCCTGACTCCGGAACCAGTGCTCTATCCACTGTGCCACTTAGCAGCCCCCGATAGTATCATTGGAAAGGGAGTTAGAGTGAGACTTCAGAAACTAGCTGCAGCAAGGAGTAGAAAAGAAAAGATTAAGCTGAAGGTAGGCAAAGAAACAATAAACCCAGTGACTAGAGCAAGTTTTGGAAAACAAAAGAGAGGAATCTCAGGAACCATTGGTGCTATAGATGGGCCAAGGCAAGCAGTTTGGGAGTACTTTAGAAGGAAAGGATAAATTTTACATAAATTTACATGACTTGAGTTTAGAATGAAGTCAAATTAGAAATTCAGTAAATCCAGGTTGTTATCCTTGGGTTAACTGCTACTTTGAGTGTTAGTACAGATTAGATGGTTTTATAGGATTAAGGAATCAAAACTGGGAGAAAAATATTTAATTTGTCTTTCCACAGTAAGCTAGTGAATAATAAATTATGGCAATGAATATTCCTTTTTTTCTACAAGAAACTTCATTTCAGGAGCATATTTGCGCAGCATCAGCTTTAGGAGATACTTAAGGGAGGAAATTTTGATTTGTCATCATGGCAATGAGAAAACTCCTTTCTTGGCCAAGGAATTCCAGAAACATAGCAGAACCTTCCTAGATGAAATGATGCTTTTCCTAGGAAACTCAATCCAAGGAATCCCAATTCCCCCTGGACCAGTCACATGTAGAAATACTTCCAGGGCCTCCCTCCATGGGACTGGGGAAGATGAGAGAGACTTTAATCTTCTCTCTTCCCTATAACCATTTCATTTCAATATCTAGAAGGCAAAAACTAGCAACAGCAACTGAAGATTGGTGATCCTCTATTCCCTCAGCCTCTGGAAGAACAGGCCAACAGATTTGGATAATAATATTTCCTCCACAGGATGCTATCCCATGGTCTTACTTGCTTGTCAGCAGAGGCCTGTTGAGGCTAATGGAAAAAGGCTTTCCCTACAATCAGCGTGTTCCCCTTCCCCCTCCCCAAAGGATGATATCAAGAAGATGGGATTGGGGCAAGAGAAGCAAACACTACTTCTCTTTAACTCCCATGGGTATGGGATAAGAATGGAGAGGTGGGGAGGATTACCTTCTCTCCTAATTTCTTTTTAGCCCTTCCCTCTCTCTTTTCTCCATGGTAATGATGAAGAGAGTAGGAGAACCACTGAGTGAATTGAGAAGCCAAGTCTTAGCTTGGTTTGCCAAGTCTCAGTCTGACCAAACTCCCTTCTGCCTCTGAAGCCAAGGGAAATTTCACTTACGGTTTTGGAACCAATTTTTGTCTTGAACGAATTCCATTTGAACAGTAAAGTAAAACAAGAAATTTGGTTATATTATGTGTATGTATGTTCCCTGTTGGTTTAATGAGCCTTCTCCTCCAAACTGCTATGTGGTCAGAAAGGGGTAGACTTTGAGTCCTGTCTCAAAGCCCTGACTTTGGAGAGGGTTGTGCATTTGAGTGGTAGGTAGTGTTTCCTGGGGTCTGAGCAGAAGGGGTTAGCCAAATCTTACTTTTCCTGGTTATACATTAGAGATCAGAAACTGGAAGATCCTAGGTCAAGAAAGGCCATTAGAGAGAATAACATTGGGTTTTCAATTGTAGGCTAGCCCTTGTTATTTGCAAAGGAATCTGCCAAGGCTCTGCCAACCCGGGATGATAGATGGTTAAGAGAGTCCATGTTTCAGGGGCTCTCTGAAGAGGCTGAGAAAGGTTGTTCAAGTCAGAGCCAGGGCAGGCCCCCCTTCACACAGTTGTGAAGATCAGGATCCTACTGCCCAAGTTTGCATCCACTCTGATTTTATCAAGTCTGTTTTCCTTTCAGTCCTGTGTCCACTGTGGGCTCTCCAATATACCCCAAAAGTTAGCTTCAAAACTACCTGTTATCAGTGCTTCAGTTTTATTTGTTGAAGTCAGCAAGAGGAGCTTACTCTCTCATCCTCAGTTCTCCATACTCCACCTTTTCCCTGAGTTTTTCCAGTCATGAGCTCTTAACTGCTGCCCTGAGAATCCTGGTCCTTCCCCTCCACCACCACCTCCACCAACACTGACCCAAGCCTTCCCTATCAGCCTGGAACTCAGGAGTTGGGGACTTTGCTGGAAGATTGTTTTTTTAAAGTGTTTCTTAAGGATGAAACAGAGCTGTGCTTTCTGGAAGTTCCATTTTTGTCCCTGCTGACTGTGACTGATGCTTTTCTGTATGTGAGAGCAAGCATATCGCTCATCTTCACCCCTTTCTATCTCCATAAGATGAGGGGGAAACCCCCACCAAGAAAGAGGGATGGGAAACCAGGTGGAGAACATCAAAGCTCTAATGAACTGCCAAATTGCCAAGAATTGAAATTACCAAAGTCTTTTTGCATTGTGAGGAGGATCTTCCTCTTCCAAAGCCTTCCTCAAGAGAACCTCTCTATCAGTTTCCATTGAGCAGTCCAACTTGGGAGAATAAGGAAATTAGACATTTGCTTATTCGTGGTCACAAGCCCCAGCACTGAACTAATCCATCAGCCTAGGAAATAAAACGAACTTGGATTTGGTTTTCAAAGGTTATGTGCTTCAGTGACCTTTTTTCCCTTATATTAAATACTTGTGGAGGAGTAGAGGTAGATAAAAGCTCGTCACCCAAGGTGGTGTTAGGAACTATCATATGTGTACATGTTATGTATTAAAAATACTTTGGGAGATACTGATTTAGTTCTGTCAAATCTTTTACTGCCTCAGATAGGTTTAAAAACAACTTTGGAGGCTACTTAGCCATGTTAACTACTTAAAGACACTCTAGGTGCCGGACAGGTTACCCTTGAGGACTTTAACTATTTTTTAAATTCAAAGATTTTCTGTGTCCTGGTTTCCATAGTAGAAGAAAGACTATATAAATATTCATATCTATATATCTATATATCTATATATATTTATATATGTATAGTTTTCTTTATCAGAAACGTATATTTTTGTGTCAGTGATATGTATTTTGTTTAAAAATGATCAAAAATAAAGATCTGTAATGTGACCCAATTAAAAGACTTATGAAAACCACCTAATTCATATAACAAGATTGGTTTTAAAGGTCAATAAATAACTTTCTCCATACAAATATCCTTGTACATAAGAAAAAAGAAAAAAATTACTTGGTTTCTACAGGTCTTTTATGTAAAATATATTGATATAGCTGATTAAGTTAAACATTTATGTGCATACTCTTTCAACATAAAATTGTTTTATATTTAGTTTCAGTGATAAAACTGGCAACAGGTAAATGTGGCTTAAATTATTCAAGTTATTCAACAAAATTCTCTCTTCTCCACCTTCCCCCAATATAAAATGGTGCTTTAGATTTGAAATGGGAAATTAGGGAGGAAGAAATTGGGGGAAACTGAAGCCTCCATTTTAGATTCTTCTGTAGATAGGTCATGAAGGATAAAAAGGGGGATTCATCTACCAATGGAAAGGGGAGACATTCAACAAGAATCACCGTGCCAGACAGAAGATGGACTCTTTCTCCATGAAGTCAGGTTTTCAGCTCCCTTCATGGTTTTCAGAAGTTAGGGGCCTCTTTTTGAATTTTGTTTTCTTTGAAGTAATTGGCAGATTGAAATTAAAGACATTAATATCTTTTCTAGCCAGTTAGGATTAATTTGTTTACCAAGTTTGCAACCTCTAGAATCTTTTCCCTTCTTTTATGCCTGGGAGTTTATTAGTACATAATCACATTGGATTTTTTGACATGAGAATTTGGATGTTTTCCCTCAGAAAAGTTTTGATTAAATGGAGAAAGATTCTACCCCAAGTGGGAAAAACAAAAATTTGGTTTAGTCATGGTTGGCAGTCATGAGGAACAGTTTAGGACACTCGCCCCTCCAATCCTCATTTCAGAACCCCTTGGGGAAGTGTTGTAGAATCCTTTTAATTTTCAGTTTCTCCCCCAAATCCCAGAAGGAAAATTTGTACAGTAGAATTTCAATTCACTGAAACCTATTATCATTATTATTAATTATAATATATATATATATATATATATATATATATAATTGCTAAGCCTGTCTCTTTAGCCAATTTTTGAAAAATATTACATCCTTCCCTGGTTTCTTTATTACTTTATATAGTCACTTCCCTAGTACACCTTACTAGCTTGGAAATATGAAACAGAAAGCCTTGCCATATTGGACTTTCTTCCAAGTCTCCTCCTTACCTTGAATTCATCCTGGGAAATTTGACAGATCCTCCACATAGGGGTTTCTCCTCTTGAAAGACTCTCTCAGGCTCCCGACTGGCTTCAAGTCCCTGACCTGTCCAACATTAGGGGTGCCAAGTATTAGGAAACCCCAACCAGTAGGAGGATTAGTTTGGCTCAAGAGAGAAATGAAATATGTATACATAGGTCAGGGTATTAGCATGACAAATAGCAGAGCCTTTTATTGATAGTATCAAATGGTTCTTTATAACAGAAAACCACGTAATTAGCACGCAGGATAAAACAAAGATGTTTCTAAAACTAGTGTAGGAAATAACCTAGCAGGATGTATCCCAGGTCAAGAAGTTTGTGTACAGGGTTATCACACAAGTGTTATCACAACAGAGTTCTGTGGAGAGCCTTCAGCTTGAAGGTCACCAAAGCCTGGACCTTTAGTCATAACTGACCTTTTATCCCAAACTTGCTCAAGCAACTGTCAAAAATTTTCAAGTGAAAAAAATTAAATTTATATTCATTTGAAAGAAATGCTCCAAATCACTATTGTCCAGAGAAATGCAAATGAATATAATTCTGAAGTATCCAGCTCACCTATATCATATTGGCAAAAAAAGGAAAATGATCAATGTTGGAGAGGTTATAGAAAAAAACCTGGGAAGCTAATGCATTGTTAGTGGAGCTGTGGATTGATTCAGTCATTCTGGTGAGCAATTTGAATCTCTGTTCAAAGGGCAACAAAACTCTGCCTACCCTTTTTTCAGCAAATTCCCTGCCAGAACTGTATCCCAACAAAATCATAAAAGGTAATAGAGACCTGCATGTACAAATATTTATTGTATCTCTTTTTGTATTGCCAAAGAATTATAAATTGAGGGAAAGCCCATTGGCTTGTGAATGATGGAACAAATGATGATTACTCATGAGAAATCATGAGTGATTTGACTTCAGAAAAACCTCAAAAGACTTGTATGGACAGATGTTGACTGAAATGAGTAGAACCCAGAGAACATTGTAGACATTTACAGTAATATTGTGAGATGATGAACTATGATGGATCCAGCTCATCTCTACAATTCAATGACAATTATGTGGGACTATTTATGGAAAATTTCATCTACATTAAAAAAAACATACTCAACTATTTTAAAAACCTGTTTTTATGCTTTTTCCTTTCTCTTGATTTTTCTCCCCCCCTCGTTCTAACTCTTTTATTATAATATGTTTAATTGCTAACATAAATACACATTTATAGCCTTTGCCATGGAAAAGTTGAAGGGAAGGGAGAGTGGTAAAAAAAATGTGGAACACAAAAGTTTGTAAAATGATGAGTGCTGAAAACCATCATTGTAAATAATTGGAAAAAATAAATAAAAATTTATTTAATTTATTTAAAACTTATTTAAAATAAGCAAGTTATGTGTAACTTATTTAAGAGATTTTTTTTATTTTTCCATCATGCCTAAATGGGGTAGCAGGTTATTTTCAAATTCAATGAAGACCTACTGAAAATGGCAGAGCCAAGATCGTAGAGTAGAAGCAGTGAGTCTCACAAACTCTACCCCATCCACTCCAAATACATTTAAATAATTGCATTTCAGAGCATCAGAACACACAAAAAGACTGGATAAAACAATTTTCCAGCTCAAGACAACATGAAATATCTCCAGGAAGGGTATGTTATGCTCATGTTAGAAAGGTCATGCAGTACAGCCTAGGCCATGCTGGAGCAAACTGGCTCTGGCCATCCAGGAACACATCATGGGGCATCTGGATCTAGGACAGCAATGATGGTTACCAGACCTCTCAGTGCAGGGTTTGCCAAGGACTATTTGGAAAGTCAGTAGGAAAGTGCTGCCACACCAGAGAAAGAGCAGAGCACTATCTAGCACTGGCCTCAAAAGCAGACCTGGGACTCGCTCAAATATAGTGTGTCCTCCACCCTGGAAGCAGAACCTCATCTGAACAAAGAGATAAAATCAAGTCATAATTGGTGAAATGAACAAACAAAAAAAGAAAAAAATCCAACCATAGACATTTAACTTGGGTTCTATGGGGGAACAAAAACACACTAGGAAGAAAACCATGTCAAAACTCCTACATCCAAAGCCTCCAAGAAAAACAAAAACTGATCTCAGGCTACAGAAAAACTAAAAAAAAAATGAAAATTGTTAGAGAGGTAGAAGAAAAATTTGGAAGAGAAATGAGAGTAATGCAGGAAAATGATGAAAGCTAAGTAAGCAGCATGGTGGAGACAGAAAACGTACTGAAGAAAATACCATCATAATAACAGGTTGGTTCAAATGGAAAAGCAGTCCAAATGGCCAATGAGAATTCCTTAAAAAGTAGAATGATCAAATGGAAGAGGAGATTGAAAAGCTTTCTATAGAAAACAATTTTTTAAATTGTAGAATACAGCTAAGGGAAGCTAACAATTTTCTGAGAAATCAAGAAAAATATAAAACGAAACCATAAGGATGATAAACTAGAAGCCAATGTGTAAATGTGAAATATCTCATTGGAAAAACAACTGACCTGAAAAAGAGATTCAGAAGAGATCATTTAAAGAATACTGGACTGCATGAAAGTTATGACACTGTACATGTCATTCTCCAAGAAATTCTCCAGGAAAATTGTCCTGAAATCTTGGAAGCAGAGGGTGAAATAGAAATGAAAAGAATCCTTCAATCATCTCCCAAAGAGACCCCCTAATTCCCAGGAATGTTGTAGCCAAATTTCAGAACTCCCAAATCAAGGAGAAAATGATTACAAACAGCCAGAAAGAAGTAATTCCAATATCATGGAGCTAGAGTTAGGATAGCACAAGATTTAACAGCGCTCGTATTGAGGGCTCATACGCTCGAAATAGGATATTGTGGAAGACAATAAAGCTTGGGGTATAACCAAAAATCAACTACCCAGCAAAGATGAACATTCTTTTTCAGGGGACAAGATGGATATTTAATGAAATAGGGGACTTTCCAGCTTTTCTCCCGTTGATTTTCTAGTACAAGCCCCAGGGGACTCATAGCAAACCACATGGGCCTTCTTGATGCTGCCCTGTTTGTGTGCCAGCCCTGGACAATGGCACTGCCAACTCCAGGGGACCATCTCCATCATGAAGGTAGTTTGAAGGGGCTCCTAGAGACGTGGCATGGGAGGGAGGTGAATCGGGACGATAACATGTTGTAAAACATGAAGTTAATGGGGAGAAAGTATTGTCCCGGGAGAAGGGGCAAAGAGAGGCAGAACGGGCTAAGTTCTTTCACATAAAAGAGACAAGAAAAAGCTTTGGCTGGGGTGTGAGCGCCTTACTCTCCTCAGCAGTGCCTCAGGGAGCCCCGCCCCTGACCCCCAGGTTCTGCAGCTTCTACCCGCACTGCGCACGCGCTGACAAAGGTCAGTGCGCGAGCCCGAGCAGTCAATATTACAGTTGAAAAAAATGCCAAGACATTTCAAGATTTAGAAACTTTTCAATGTGTTCATTTAAAGAAGAGAATTCTTGCTAGGGAAGTTTGAGCAATGTGTCAGCTAGATATTGATCCACTAGACTTAAAATTAGCTGCACTTTGTCCACAAGGGAGACACTCCCAGAATGATGATTTGCAATTTACCAGCTATATGTGAACTCAGATTGAAAATTCTCACAGACTCTTCTCTCCCCTCTCCTCTTGTAGATATATCCTTTCCTAAAATTCATAGCAAACAAATTTCCTTCCTCCCCCTCAACCTACATGATAGCTGAATCTTTCTCTTTCACCCTTTTTTCCCTTAATATGAATATTTCTTGCTGTTTTGTTTCCTTCTTTTTGGTTTCTTTCACTACTCATAGCTAAAGTTTTCTGCTTAAGCAATTTCATAAATGTACATCAACACATTTTTTCTTTTTTTAATATTTTATCTTATTTTTTTAATTCTCATGTTGTACAAATGTTTTTTTTTTTTACATTAATAAAATATACTTGTTTAAGAGTAAACAAAACACCCTTGCCCCTATGAATATAGACTTGCTTGGGTAAGAAAGTAAAGGGGAGACAAAAAATTAAAATTAAAAAAAATAATAGTAATAATTGTAGGTATGGCCAGGTGGCGCAATGGATGAAGCACCAGTCCTGGAGCCACGAGCACCCGAGCCCACATCCAGCCCCATAGACCCAATAATCACACAGCCATGTGACATGCAAGCCATCTGATCCCCACTGCCCTGCAAAAACCAAAAAGAAGGAAAAAAAGGACCCAAAATCAAATAAAATAGTAATCATATTAGCTGAGTTGTAGACAGAGCATTGACCCCTGAGCCAGGAGCACCCGGATCCAAATCCGGCCTCAGACACCCAAAGATCACCCTGCTATGTGGCCCCAGGCAGGCCACCCAGCCTCATTTGCCCTGCACTCTCCCCCAAATAATAATAGTAAAAAATGTGCTTCAGTCTTTGTTCCATCACCAACACCTCTGTCATGGCTGGATGGCATTCTTTATGGTAAGTCCATCACAAAAGTTGCTTCCATATTTTTCCAACGTTGCCATTGCTGATCGCAACTCCCTCCTTTCTTATTTCTCCGCAACCATGTACTATATTTTCTCTCTCCTTTCACTCTGACTCTGCTGTAGGGTTGCTGACTGGTGCCGCAGCCAGATCCCCGGTCCTGGGGCCAAGAAGCACTGAGCCCCCATACCACCCCTTAGGCCCAGAATCCAACTGGCCCTATGGTCTTCGACAGGCCTTCCAATCCCAGCCCCTTGCAAGAACTAAAAAAGAAAATGTGTTATATCTGACCACTCTACCCCCATGGTCCATCCTCTCCTCCTTTATGCACATCCACACCCCTTCCCCCTGCTCCCCCCTCCTTCTTACTCCAGATGCTTATACCCCATTGAGTATATATGCTGTTTCTTCTCCTAGTCACCTCTGATGAGAGAAAAGGTTCCCTCATTCCCCCTTGCTTCTCCCCTTCCATATCATTGCAACAGCTCATTGTAATAAAAAAATCTTATTATATGAAATATCTTGGCCTATTCCCATTCTCCTTTTTCTTTCTCCCATTGCATTTCCCTTTTTTTCTATTGACTCCATTTTTACACCATATTTTATCTTCAAATTCAGCTTTCTCCTGTGCTTCAACTATAAAAACTCCCTCTACCTGCTCTATTAACTGAGAAGGTTCATATGAGTTTTATCAGTGTCATTTTTCTATGCAGGAATACATGCAGTTCATCATCATTAAGTCCCACATATTTTCCCCCTCTCCTCCAATCTCCATGCTTCACCTGAGTCCCATATCTGAAGATCAAACCTTCTGTTCACCTCTGGCCATTCCAAAAGGAACCTTTGAAATTCCCCTGGTTCATTGAAATTCTATCATTTTCCTTGGAAGAGGACATTCAGCCTTGCTGGGTAGTTCATTCTTGGCTGCATTGTAAGCTCTTTTGCCTTCTGGTATATTGTATTCCAAGCCCTATGAGCTTCCAATGTAGTTGCTGCTAAGTCCTGTGTGATCCTGACTGCAGCTCCATGATATTTGAACTGTGTCCTTCTGGCTGCTTGTAATATTTTCTCTTTGACTTGGGAGTTCTGGAGCTTGGCTATAATATTCCTAGGGGTTGGTTTTTTGGGATCTCTTTCTTGGGGGGATCGGTTGATTCTCTCCATTTCTATTTTGCCCTCTGCTTCTAAAATATCAGGGCAATTTCCCTGTATGTAGTAATTCTTTGAAAATGATGTCTAGGCACTTTTCCTGATCATGACTTTCAGGTATTCCAATATTATTTAAATTATCTTTCCTAAGTCTTTTTTCCATATCAGTTGTTTTTTCAATGAGATATTTCACATTTTCTTCTAATTTTTCATTTTTTTGGTTTTGAAATATTGATTCCTGTTTTCTGGTAAATTCATCAATCTCCGTGAATTCTATTCTTTGTCTGAAGGATTTGTTCTCCTCAGAGAGTTTTCTTATCTCTTTTTCCATCTGTCCAATTTTGCTTTTTAAGGCATTCTTCTCCTCAATAACTTTTTGAACTGTTTTATCCATTTGACCTAAGCTGGTTTTTAACATGCTATTTTCTTCAGCATTTTTTTGGATTTCCTTGACTAAGCTGCTGACTTCATTTTCATGTTTTTCCTGCATCTCTCTCCTTTCTTTTCCCAGTTTCTCTTCCAACTCCCTCATATGATTTTCAAAGTCTTTTTTGAACTCTGTCATATCCTGAGCCCAATTTCTGTTTTCCTTGCAGTCTTTAGATGCAGGGGCTTGTGCTTCCTCATCTTCAGACTGAGTATTTTGATCCTCCTTGTGCTCATTTGCAAAATATTTCTCAATGGTCTTCCACTTGTTTCTTTGCTTGCTCATCTTCCTTGCCTGGGCCTGGCTTGGGGGTGCTTCCTGAGCTTTTGGGACACTCCCAGAAGAATCTTAGTGTGTGAGGCTCTGTCCTTTCTCCTGGTCTGTGAATGACCATAAGCGCCCCCCTCTGCCACGGGGATGAGGTGGGGGGTCCTAGACTGGGATCAGGATCTGAATGTGTTCAGAGCCCCAGAGTCCTGTTCCAGAGGAAGAGGACAGAGCTCTCCATCAACACATTTTTAAAAATTATTTTTCCTCTCTTTGTCAACTCCTTTCAAAGAATGTTTCTCTAACCCCTTGGTCTTTTTCCATGGCTCTCTTTTGGTTTTCTTGTTCCTTTGATGAATAAAAACTCCTACACTAATTATAGCAGGTAAGCATTGGATTAATCTGGATTAAGAAAGAAAATTAGTGTAATTTGAATGACCAAATCTCAAAATTTTTTTAAAGTTCTCTTTCATAATAAAAGACTTCATTTCCTCTACCCCCCTTTTCTACTAAAACTTTTTTTGTTTTTAAATATCAAGAGTCAAAAATAATCGTCTATTTTGTCTAATTATCAATTTAAGACAATGATGTCTTGTGAAAAATATTTTTCAACTGTGGATGGAGTACTGGACGTGGATGGAGTACTGGAAGTGGAAGGTCTGGAAGACCTGCATTCCAATTTCAGCTCAGAAGCTTTCTAGTTGTATGCCCCTGAGAAGTTACTTAACCTCTATGATCTGAGTTTCCCTATCTATGAATGTGCATAATAATATTTCCCAGGGTTATTATAAAGATCAAATGAGATACTACTTGTAGAGTTGGTAGGACATTGTCAAATAATCACATCACTCTCACTCTCTTGTTTCCATAGGACACCTCTACATTTGGCTTGTGCTTATGGTTATCCAGATGTTGTGTCTCTCCTAGTAGAGAGAAAATGCCAACTGAACTTAGGTGACTTTGAAAATCAAACACCTTTAATTAAGGTATGCACTACTTAAGTGCTGGTCAGTGAAATACATTTTTGATTTCTCTTTTTGATTAAGATAATAAACTTTAAGACCTTATTTAAATATACTCAATATTACTTATTAGAGGATTTATTATCTCTTTCTCTTTATTTTTGTGACAGGCAGTACAGGGTCAGCAGGAGGAATGTACATCTATCCTACTTAAACATGGTGCAGACCCTCATCTTGCAGATGCCTTCAACAACACTGCCCTTCACTATGCTGCCTCTGGTCAGAACACAGCCATAGTTACCGAGCTGCTTCAACATAAATCTGACATTGAGGCAAAAAACAGGGTAGAAGACCATCTTTTGTATGATAAAGTATTTTATGAGCTAAAATGTATAATTCACATATTTTATAATTCATCAATTCATGGAAGTATGTCTTTATTGCAAATAACAAGCTAAATATGTAGTCAAAGCTCATTGGCTTTTGGAATTTTCAGGGAACAGGGAAGGAGATTTTAGATTTTAGACTAGTGCCTTTTCTTTGATTTAACATTATGGCAGAGAATTCTTTATATTAAGATATGAGTTTTAGGGTCTTCTGATTCTTCAGTTTTTAAATGTAAATTTAAGTTTTTTCCAGTTCCTTGTACAGATAGTCATCAGCATTCATTTCCACCCACATTTTTCTACCTCTCTATGACAGCAAGTAATTTGGTTATAATCATGTTAAATACCTTTTCATATTAGTCATATTCTGAAAGCTGAATCAGGATAAAAAGGGAAACAAAACATGAAAATGAAAAAAAGAAAAATTAATGAAAAATGTGAAAATAACATTTTTTTCAGCTGCATTCCGACTCCATAATAATATTCATTCTCAAAAAATAACATGACATTGGGGAGATGATGCCATAACAAGGACATGAATTGCATTTGGGCTAGGGGGGAGAGAATTGTGCAATGTCCCCAGCCTCAGTTTCTCCTCCAGAGCCAGGATCCAGGGTCAGATAGAAATTGGGACCACTGAAGATGGCCCTGGATGCAAAGCAATCAGGGTGAAATGCCATACTCAAGGTCATACAGCTAATAAGAATCAAGTGACTGAGGTTAGATTCAAACTCATGTCCTCCTGACTCCCAAGGCCAGTGTTCTATCCACTGTGCCACCTACCTGCCCTTTGGACTCCATAATTCTTTCTCTAAATGTAAATGGCATTTTCCATCACAGGTCTTTTAGAATCATCTTTGATCATTGTGTAACTGAGAGCTAATTCTGGCATCATCAACGTTGCTTTTATTGTACAAGGTTCTACTCGTTCCACTTACTTGTCTGCACATCATTTCACTACGTTTTTCTCAGTTTTTCTGAAATACATCTGCCCATGATTTTTTCGAAAAATTGTATTCTGTTACATTCATATACCACAATTTATTTAGCTATCCCCTATTGATGAACATCCCCTCAATTTCCAATTCTTGGCTTCTACAAAGAGAGTTACTATAAATATTTTTGAACATGTCAGTCCCCCCCCCCCTTTTTTTAAGATCTCTAGGATCAGACCCGGTAGATGTATTTCTGCATCAGAGAGTATGCACAGTTTCATAGCTTTTTGGAACTAGTTCTAAATTGTTCTGGAGAAGGGTTGGATCGGTGTACATCTTTACCAACACTGTGTATTGCTGTCCCAGTTTTCTCATATTCCCTCTAACATCATTTTTATTTACTGTCATATTGCCCAATCTGAGATATGGTTATCTCAGAGTTGTTTTAATTTACATTTCTCTAATCAACGATGATTTAGAGCATTTTTTTTCATATAGCCATATATAGATTTAATTTCTTCAACTAAAAACTTTGTCCCCTATTAACTGGGGAATGACTCTTATTTTCTTATAAATTTGACTAAGTTCTCCATATATTTTCGAAATGAGTCTTTTATCACAAGTACTAACTGTGAGAATTGTTTCCTACCTTGGTGCATTCCTTCTCATCTTAGTTGTATTGGTTTTATCTGTACATCAAATTTTTAATTTAATGTAATCAAAATTATCCATTTTGCATTTTATTTGGTGCTCTATATGTTGTTTGGTCATAAACTCTTTTCCTCTCCATAAATCTCACAGAAAATACAAACTCTTTCTTGCTCTCCTAATTTGCTTATGACATCACTCTTTATGTCTCAATCCTGGACCCATTTTGACCTTACCTTGGTAAGGTAATCCTTGGTAGAGGATGTGAGATGCTGTTCTAAGCCTATTTTTCTGACATACTCTTTTCTCATTTTCCGCAATAGTTTTTGCCAGACCAGGGGTTCGTAGCCCAGATGCTGGAGTTTTTGTGTTTATCAAGCTGTAGATGATTACTGTAGTCATCTGCTAATGTTTCTTTTGTACCCAATCCGTTCCACTGATCCACGTCTCTATTTCTTGGTCAGTACCAAACAGTTTTGATGATTACACCTTTATAATACAGTTGATTTAAAACTAATTTTACATATAATATATATATGTAAACTATATAATATAGTCTTAGATTTAGATATTCATTTGATCTTTTTCATTTATTCCCTTGATATTCTTCACCTTTAGATAGATTTTGTTTCTATTTTTTCTAGTTCTATAATATATTTTTTGGTATTCTGGTTGATATGGCCCTGAATAAGTAATTTAATTTAGGTAGCATTATGATTTTTATTATTATTAGCTTGCCTTACCAGTGAACAATTGACCTTTTCCCAGTTGTTTAAATCTGATTTTATTTGCGTGTAAAGTATTTTGTAATTGTGTTTGCACTGTTTTTGGATTTGTTTTGGAAAGTAGATTTCCAAGTTTTATTTTTTTGTTTCATACAGTTACATTAAGTTGAATTTCTTTTTGAATCTCTTAGTATCGGGAATCTGTTGATAATGTATAGAAATACTGATAATTTATGTGGGTGTATTTTATAATTATGCAACTTTTCCTCAAGTTGCTAATTGTTTCAAGTGGTTTTCAGATTATTTTCTAGGATGCTCTAAGTATACCATCTCTGCAAAAAATGAGAGTTCTTTCTGTTTCCTCATGACCTATTTTAATTCCTTTAATTGTTTTTCTTATCTTCTTGCTAAATCTAACATTTCTTTCTTTTTTCTTTTTTTTGGGGGGGGAGGAGGTGGGGTTTGCAAGACCATGGAGTTAAGGGATTTGTTCAAGGTCATGTAGCTAAGTAAGTATTAACTATTTGAATGCAGATTTGAACTCACGTCCTTCTGACTCTTGAGTTGGTACTCTATGCACTGCACCACCTAGCTGCCCCTAAGTCTAGCATTTCTAGTACAATATTGTATAATTGTGGGCAATAACAGAAGAGTAGGAATTACAAACCTGGAAACCGCTAAGTTTCTAAAAAACAATAACTTTTTAGTTATTTCAATATAATTAACATTGTTTACATTATAGCATTGCATTACAGAATGCAATATATATATATTCCTATATTCCTATATATGTATATTTATTACAGGCAAACAAAACCAATATTCTGGACACAAAAAAGTTAAGAACTTTTTCCTGTCTTGTGATGGAAAATTGCCATCCACATCCAGAGAATTATGTAGTGTGATTGCAGACCACAGCATGTTATTTTAACTTTCTGAAATGAACTTTTTGGTTTTTTTCCTCATGGTGCTTTCCTTTCTGATTCTTTTTTTCAACATCATGATTAATATGGAAATGGATTTAACAAGATTGTACACGGATACTCTATTTCAGAATGCTTGCTTCCTTGGGGTGGATGGGCAAAGGCTGGGAGATAGAATAATGTGAACTTAAAATCTCCTAAAATTTGTATATTGAAATTAATTTGCACGTGTAATTAGGGAAATCAAAGAATGAAACCCTGTCTTAGGGATGCCTGAAATACTGAAATGTTAAGTGACTTCTCAGGGTCCCCCAGCTAGTATGTGTTTAATACTTTAGGGCCTTGAAGCTACGTCTTACTGATTTTGAAGCTAACTCTACACATTTCATCATAACTGTCTCTACAGAATTTTCTCTACATAAAATATTAAGTCTCTGCTTCCCCAAATGCAATAGTTCCCCCAGATATTTCCCTGCAATGCTTTTCTACATACAGAGCTTTATTTATGATATCACAATGTTAGTTGATTAGTAGAAACAGCATAATGGAAAAAAAAAAGTCTCAAAGAAATAGTCTCTTACAGATACTGGGTTTCTATCTCCTGACCACAGATTAATAGTTGGAAGGAATGCCAGGGGCTATCTAGTTTCATTCAGTCATTTTATATATGAGGAAACTAAGGTCCAGAGAGGTGACATAATTTGCTTATGATCACACGGTTGCTGCAGTTGCTGTTCTTTGACCTTCACTCTTCAAATAGACCATGACATCAGGGAGGTGATGCCATGACTTGCAAGTGGATTGGATTTAAATGAAAGAGGGCTTCCCTGGTCTTCTCACTCCAGTTTCATTATATTATACATTCCATTAGCAAGTTCACAAGATGTTGAAGCATATATAGAATACTTACATACTATAACTATCTTTAATATGATTTTGCAGGATGGACATACACCGCTTCTGCTTGCAATTGCAGAACAAAACAAAGGCATGGTAGAATTTTTCCTAAAGAAGGGAGCAAATGTGAATGCCATGGATAGGAATCAAAGGTACAATATTTAAAACCTGAAATTTAAAGAATTTGTTTTAGAGGAATAAGAACAACATAAATCATGTAATACTCAGGAAAGGGTGAAAATGTTTTCAAACATCAACTATAAAAATAACTATTATTTATGACTCTACAACCAAGGAAGCTCTTCATGTGGGATATGCCGGTGATCATTTATGGGTGATGACTAATCGAGTTTTCTTTATTGGATTTTAAATGAGTAATATTATCCCAGAGAAATATTTGTACTCTTGTGGTTTAGTGGATTCTCTTTATTAAATAATCTTAATGACAATTGTGTTATATGTTCTTTTAATGAGAATTGTATTATGTGTTCTCTGCTCCTTTATTTTCCCTTAAAAATTCTCCCATTGATGAATACAAATAAATATAGGAATAATACGATGAAGTACTTGATGTCATTGTGGATATTCCTGCCACTGGTTCAGATTTTATTCCTTCCATACCTTCTCATCCAGTATGATTTTTGTCCTTATCATTCCATAAATTCTTCATTGAGAATCCAGGAAACACACTGAAATCTTCTACTAGTGCTTTTAATGCAGTACTCTCTGGTTTTTATTTTCAATACAAGCTATATTCTACCCCTTTTTTGTGTTGATGCAAACAGCATCTCACATCCTCCACCAAAGTAAGATCGAAATGGGTACATGATTGAGACCTTTATCAGAGAACCTTGTTGTCGAGATTGTTTCCCAACTTTCTGCTTTCCTACTAAACTTGATTTTGCATTGATTTTGTTTTGCAAAGATTTTTTAAATGAATATAATCAAAATGACGTATTCTACTTTTGGCAATGCTCTCTATGTCCTGTTTGGAAATGAATTCTTTCCTTCTCCATACATCTGATAGGTAAACTATTCTTTGCTCTTCTAATCTACTTATGACCACTTTGTACATGAAAATCATGCACCCATTTTGACCTTATCTTGGTCCAGAAAGTGAAACATATTTCTCTATACTTTGTGTCCTGTTGTTTATTCAGTTTTCCTAGCAGTTTTCTCAGATAGTGAGTTCTCACCTTTTAATAGTTCCAGGCAGTTGTATCAGTTATCACTAAGTAGTCAAGGCACAGCAAGCCCGCACATGACCTTCCTGATATGGCTGAAATATTGCCTAAGGCAAAAAAGCCTGCAAATCATTCACATATGACAAAATCAGTGCTTCAGAAGATCTGTTTTCATTAATGTGAGCAGTCTTCATGATTCAATGGACCTTCCTCACTGGTGCTAGCTTTCTCTTGATGAACATTTCTTGATTTCCATAGGCTTGTCCTTAAATAACAGAGTTCATTTCTATGCTCTTGTTTGTTAAGAAATATAACAGCTTTTTGCCATCTACATTACGATTAGGGCATTGCAATAGAAATTTAGTGGAATAACTTGCCAAGAATTTTTAATCTAATAATTTTCAAAGAGCCTCTATTTTACTTTGAAAACTAGAGAGCTAGTGTGACATCCCTAGCTGTGTGAAGTCCCTAGGTGAAAGTCCTTGATTGTCACACACTGGTGGCTTTAACATAGTCTTGTCTATTGTAAAATCTTTGATAGTCCCAACCTAAACTCTAAGGGGACCAAAAAAACCACAAAACTTTTCTGATAATTTTGGTCTTAATTGCCATTTAGTAATGCTGCATGTGAGTAATAAAAGTACTCATATCAATCAGTAAATGTGTGTACCTCTATATGCATAGTAATACAAAAGAAATGTATTGAAATGTACTGAATGTATCAAAATGTATCAGAAATATCTGATTAAGTTATTTATTTGGATTCTTCATTGTGAATTGTTTCTTTGTTATTCTAGAACAGCCCTGATGATTGCACTCAAAGGTTAGCAGGCATGCTCAGTGTTCTTTTGAAATATGATGTTACTCTCTCTTGCCAAGATAAACATGGATGTAGAGCTGAGAAATATGCTAGTGCCAGTAGCATAATGGCGTAAGTCCTTACTTAAGAATTCTAATTATCATTCTAGAAATGAAATTAAAAGAATTTTTCCTCCATGTAATCAAGACTGAGCTGGGCTTTCAAAGTTATAAAATATGGCAACATTCAGGCAAGCATCTGTAAGGGCACTAAGAAGAAATTGGGCAAATAGAAAAGTTAGTTCATCCAAGTTCAATAGAATGTAAGGATATTCTGAGATCAGCATTCCCATAGGTATTACCAATGATAATTGTGGCTAATGTTTTAATTTTTTTTTTTAAAGATTGAGGTATTTTACTTTCATGTTTTCATTTGATCTTCAGAAAAGTTCTGTAATTTAATTATAATGTCTGATTTAATGAGGCAGTAGTTTTGGAGGGGGACGTTTTGAAAGGCAATGGGATTTAGTGACTTGAGAAGGGTTACACAACTAGGTCATTATTATTAAGTGTCTAATACCATATTTGAATTCAGGGCCTTCTGACTCTAAGGCCAGTTATCCATTGAAGCACGTAGCTCCCCTGTTTGTTTGTTTTTTAACCTTTGCTGTCACCCTCAATTATGATAGAACTAAAGTTAGTTTTAGGGAAAATTCATATTATGTCTTTAATGGCTTCAGATGAGTACTAAATAAAAATAATAATACAAAAAATATTAATATTCAACATTGCTATTTGAACAGATTTTCAGGGGACCTAAAGAGAGGTCCTGCCTCTTACTATATGTCTGACTTTTAGACAAATGTTACCTTGTCTAGGATTCAGTTATTTAATCTATAAAATAAAGATACTGATAATTTTATAGACCTTTTCACCTCTAAACCTACAGTTCTATTATGTGCCTTTAAAGAAGAGTGTATTAACTTCTAGATTGAATAACCTAGATCTAAAAATATCTACAGTCTTTATCAAGCAAAAAAATACTTTTGATGGTGTAATTATTTAAGGTTTGAGATGCACAATGACTTGATGCATATAATTTTATCTTAGTTAATGTAGTCTTACTATGTTCCCTATTTCATTTTATACATAGTTATCATGACCTGGCTGAGCTGTGTGTACAACAGGAGAGACGTATGCAGTCAAACAGGACTTTGGATTCTACTTTGGGTGGACCTGACGTGAACAAAGGAGGTAGGCTTGACAATTCCAAAGAAATGATTTTTTTTAGGTTTTTGCAAGGCAAATGGGGATAAGTGGCTTGCCCAAGGCCACACAGCTAGGTAATTATTAAGTATCTGAGACCAGATTTGAACCCGGGTACTCCTGACTCCAGGGCCGGTGCTTTATCAAGTGTGCCACCTAGCCGCCCCCAAAGAAATGATTTTAAAAAACTGAAGAAACACCTTTAAAATTCATATATAATCATTCTTTTATTTCCATTTTATATTTTAAATGGAAAATTGTTTATTTTGGATAGTTACTTAATTATCCTTGTAGTTTCATTATTTTGAAATATTTACTAAAACCTCACGAGACATTTTGTTTTATTATCTGCTTTAGTCAAACATTTCTTTATGTAAACTACAATAACAATGTTCAGATTTCTGTATTATTCTAAATAATTTGACCAAATTACATGAAAACTAGAAATTTTAAATGCAATATATTAATATGACTTATTTCTGATTCTTAAATATGGGGAAAATCAATAAATAAAACCTACAAGGGCCTTCAATGGCAGTAGCATGTGCACACAGACATAGACACACAGAGGCACACACATGGACAAATGGATTGGTCTAATATAGGAACAGAAAGAAGACAAAAAAAAAGCAAAATAGAAGGACAGCAGAGCCCTCATACATTTTGGAAACCATGTAAATCATTTATTCAAGCTATGGAAATATCAAGTGTTTCCAAAATGTTAAAATGTTCCTATAGCTTTCCCTTCATAGATCGTAAGGCATATAAAAAAGCCTCAAGAATTAGGGAGACCAGGAAATAGAGGTTTGAAAGGCAATGGGAGACTTTTGGTAGATATTGCCATATGTGCCCCCCTCCAACATGACCCTAGGAAAATTTTATAACCTCCTCATTCAGGGAGTTTTAAACTTTAGAAGAGATCCTTTTTTGACTTTGCGCGAAACATTCAGTCTTTCTAGCTGGACCATTTAGAATCTTAATGACCTGGGCTTGTAATAATAAATTCACATCACGTTTTAAGAAGCATTTTTTCAAATGAATTCTGCCATGAACTTGTGGCAAAGATCATACAAGTATTCTGGTTGCTCACATTTTAAATGATGATGACATGAGGAGCAGAAAGCGTTGAAGATTGAGTTATCATGGACTTTTAACTACTGTATATTACTTTATGTATCAGACAGAGATGAGCTTTGTAACCCCTTTCTTAGAAGAAATGAGATATCCTTCAAATTAATTACTGTTTTTTCTGCTATTGGTATATCTCACTACTGCCTAGAAATGTCCTTTTCCATTAACATATTTTAAATAACTATAGCTAGATGAGTGACTAGCTATATAACTAAATCTCTTTCCTTCCTTTTATTCATTAGTAAAATAGTGTATCTTTAGCTACATAACATGAAATTGTTATGATAAGCATTTAAAGACAAAAATGTCTTTATATATTTTATCATATTAGCCCCATTTGAAAATTTTAAGCAATGCTTTTAAAATCTCTAATCCAAGATTGATACGGATATTCAAGTAATCTCAATAAAGCCAGAGTGTCTCTCAAGTCTCTATCTAGAACACTGAATTAAATATAAATCAAACTATTCATCAATATGTTCAAGGAAGATATCATAAGGTAGGCATTGAACTTAAGAAATGTATAGTAAAGATAATAGCATTTTGTATTCAAGATGTAATCCTAGTTTATTCATAAATTTGTTAGTGTTAGAATTTTAAAAGGCTAAAAGAACTGGGCTTATGAATGAGGAGAAAATTTCATTATAATGACTTGTTATTTTAAAGTAAATATTCCTTCAAATACTTATCTTACACCATAAGACATTTATTCATTCCACTTCCTTTTCTATTCATCAAAAAATTGGTAAAATTTATTATTTGATAGCTAAGTGTCTCAATAATGTTATCACTTAACCCCTTATTAGAATGCAAAACAGCTGATCTCTTAGTTCTTTTGAATTTGATTTGTAAACTATTACCATAAACTTCAATTCTTCATTGTTTCGGGTCAAAACCTAGAGCAGTTTAAAGTAAGAACCTTTTTGCCCCTTGAGTTTTATTAATAGTGAACCCTTTGTATATAAATTTTCATATAAAACATTTGTCAAAGAGAACCAGACTCGTATCATCAAGAATGAGTGTGTGAGAACACTGATGCTGGGCCATAGCTGTCATTTTCACTTCCCTGAAAAAGCATATTACTTTCTTGCCATTATTTCTTGCATTTTTTTGTATACAGTAATTGTGAATAACATCAACTTTGTTAAAAACCAAAACATTATTAATTTTCTTGTACGTTGACAAATTATTATGTTCCTGGATTAATCACTCCCTCATTATTTCTATTGATTATTTTGACATTTCAATTCAAAGTTATGGTAGAAAATCCACACTTTATCCATAACATTGTATTCCAAATATCTTTTTCTTCCTGTTCTCTGAAAACTGATACTCAGTTTACATTTTGTGCAACCAAAATTTTAATTTTATTTCATCTTGCACAATGATCCACTGATTGACAAATGCAAATAAGTAAAATATATCCTCCTCATCTGGCACAGTGCCGTAGCATAGGCCACTTTGTCACTGACTAGCTCTTTTATCTCTTTGAATCCCAATTTCCTTTTGTTTCAGTGTATAAATATAAAGTGAAAGATTTGGAATGTCCTCTGAAATTTCATCTGTTTTAAATATGTTTGTGTTTATTCATTTTTTTGTTTTTGTTTTTTGCAATGTAATGGGTTTAAGTGCCTTGTCTAAGATTACAGAAGCTAGGTAATTATTAAGTGTCTGAGGGCAGATTTGAACTCAGGTCCACCTAACTCCAGGGCCATTCCTGTATCCACTGGGCCACCTAGCTGCCCTTTATTCATTTTTAATATTGTTGATTTGAATTACATTTTTTTATTCATATCATGAATAATATGACTAGTCAGCCACAGTGGTATTTGTCAACTATTATTGTCCATCTCCCTCAAAAAATGTCCCAGAAATATTTAGTCTATAATACGACAGATTCTCCTTTAATTATGCATCTTGTCATTTCAAACCCTCTTATGACTTGGTTTCCAAAGTGCATGCAGAATTTTAGTCCATAATTTGTAAATACTTTAGGTCATAAGTAATACTTCACTCTATTGCAGAGGAATTGAAACTCTCCAGCCTGTTTTAAATAAAAATACTTCCAGGAGAAAGAGATATATTATCATTTACAGTAAAAGCAGGCTAGTTGTCTTGTTTTTTT
This sequence comes from Macrotis lagotis, assembly GCF_037893015.1. NCBI lineage: Eukaryota > Metazoa > Chordata > Mammalia > Peramelemorphia > Peramelidae > Macrotis > Macrotis lagotis. The sequence goes on along the minus strand of NW_027421939.1, from coordinate 181,889 downwards.
TTTTTTTATTCATTTTGCTTTCCAATTAATCCTCATATTTGTCAGTTTTTTTCTTGCGAGATCAGGATGGGGAAGCTTCTTTCTGCCAAGGATCATTTGAGTATTTCAGCAGTGTATTTGATCAAACATTTATATTAATAACACCAGAGATTGGCTAGATTTCAATTTCAAGTCTGACATATGGTTGCTTTAGCAATGTCATACAAATATTACCTCTAGGTGGGATGGTCCCTGCCCCTGATCTTAACCTAAGAGATTCTAATAAATTTTCACTTATATATAGATAAAGTAAAATCTAAATTTTATTTTAAAAAAAATTCAATCTATTTATTAAAAATCTAAAAGTTATGCTGTGGTCCCATCTTAGGCATGACTTAATGCAATTGAATTATTTTCCAGTAAAATATGTCAAAGTCTTATTCTTTTTGTCAGCCCCAACACCCTCACACCATGCCCATTCTCTACCAATGCTATCCTCTTACCAGGAGTTTTCAGGCCTATAAAAATTTGTCTGTCTTTTGTGATGAAAAAAGTTTGTGATCCTTATTTGCTTTTGGAAGAATCTTTGAACTGCTTATTATCACATGGACCTAAAATAGGTCTATGAAAAAATATAAAACTGCTATCAAATCTGAGTCCTCAAATTCTAATTAGAATTGAGCCTACGTGGCCACCACTTTCACACTCTGTTCAGGGCAAGGCTGAAAACAGGGAGGGCAAGAAAAAGGGGAACTAACAGAAGCAAGGGAAGAAGGGGAAAAGGGAAAGGTGAAAGAAAGGGGAGGGGGCTGATATAAGAGGACAAACACACTAAAGGTTGCTGGTATTCAGAAACAAAACACTGGGGAATATGAATAAAGAGGAAAAATACAAACAGAAGGAAGATACCAAGGACTGCAATATAGAGTTAGTAATTATAACTTTGAATGTGAATGGGATGAACTCTCCCTTAAAATGTAAATGGATAGCAGAGTGAAATACAAACCTGAATCCTACAATTTGCTGCTTACAAGAAACTCATATGAAGCAGAGAGATACATATAGAATAAAGGTAAAAAGTTGGAGCAGTATATATTTTGCTTTAGCTGAAGTGAAAATGCAGGGGTAGCAATCCTTATCTCAGACAAAGCAGCTGCAAAAATGGATAGCGTTAAAAGAGATACAAAAGGAAATGATATTCTCCTAAAAGCTACCATAGACATCAAATTGATTGTAATACCGAATATATATATATATATATATATATATATATATATATATATATATATATATATATATATATATGTATATATATGTATGCAATGGGATAACATCCAAATTCTTAGAGGAGAAGCTGAAAGAACTACAAGAAGGGATAGACAGCAAAACTCTACTAGTGGGAGACTTCAACCTCCCACTCCCAGATCTAGATGAATCGAATCATAAACAAGAAAAAAGTTAAGGTGGTAAATAGATTGTTAGAAAAGCTAGATATGGTAGACTTATGGAGGAAATTGAATGAGGATAGAAAGGAACAAACCTTTTTCTCTGCATTACATGGCACTTATAGAAAAATTGATCATTTAATAGCATGTAAATACCTAATGATCAGCTGCAGAAAGGCAGAAATAGTGAATACATCTTTCTCAGATCACAATGCAATAAAAGTCATATGCAATATTGGGCCAAGGAGATATAGACCCAGAACTAATTGGAAGTTGAATAACCTCATTTTAATTAATCATTTTATCCTAGATAATGACAATAATGAAATAACATAACCAAATCCTATGGAATTCATTCAAAGTGGCTGTCAGGGCATATATTATATCTTTAAATGCTTACATGAATAAATTAGAGAAAGAGGAAATCAATGAACTAAATATGCAACTAAAAAATTAGAGAAAGAGCAAATTAAAAATCCCCAAATACCAAATTAGAAATTCTAAAAATTAAAGGAGAAATGAATTAAAATCAAAAACAAAAAACATTTGAATTAATAAATAAACCCAAAAGTTGGTTTTATGAAAAAACCAAAAAAATTGATAAACCTCTGGTTAATTTGGTTTAAGCAGTATTATGGATGGAACAAATCTCATAGAATTTTCAATCCATCTGTGGGACAAATTCCATCTGTACAATGCAGAGTAGTAAGTACCAACCGACCTTTATAATGTTGTGTTGTCACTGTCATTTTGTGTTTTACACTTCATGGATTCACCTTTAATATTAAAGAAAACAGAGGGTAGGGGCGGCTAGGTGGCGCAGTGGATAAAGCACCGGCCTTGGAGTCAGGAGTACCTGGGTTCAAATGCGGTGTCAGACACTTAATAATTACCTAGCTGTGTGGCCTTGGGCAAGCCACTTAACCCCATTTGCCCTGCAAAAAAAACCTGATAAAAATAAAATAAAAAAAAAAATAGAAACAGTGAGTAAAAGTAGAAACTGAGGAAGTCCACCACTCACCTAGTGAAAGAGATCCCAAAATAAAAACTCCCAGGAATCAAACAGCTATATTCAAGAACTGCCAATTTAAAGAGAAATTATTGCAGGTAGCCAGAAACAAACAATTAAATTATTGGCAGTGCAATCATGATTATGTGCGATTTAGCAGCTTCTACATTAAGGGTTCATAGGGTTTGGAAAATGACATTCTGAAAGGGAAAAAAGTTTGCATTACAACCAAAATTCTCTCCCAGACAAAACTGAACATTCTCTTTCTGGAGCAAAAGATAAGATATTCAATGAATTAGGGGACTTTCAAACTTTCCTGTTGAAATGATCAGAGTTGAACAGAACGTTTGTTCTTCAAGAAGTGTACTCAGGTGAAACAGAGAGCGTGCATGGGAAGGGCAAATTATGAGGGACTTAATGATGTTAAACTGCTTGTATTCCTGCATGGAATGAGATCCTGATAACGCATATGAATCTTCTTATTTATTAGAACAGTTTGAAGAAGCATCTATAGACAAGGCACTGGAGGGAGCTGTATATAAAGGTATAATATATTATAAAGATGGAGTCAGTGGACAAATATACTGGGAGAAAGGGAAAGCTGATGTAGAATGGGCTAAGATATTCACATAAAAGATTCAAGAAAAATCTTTTGCAATGAGGTGGAAGGGGGGAAGCTGAGAAGGAATGAGTGAGTCTTCATTTTCATTGGAAGTGGCTCAGAGGATAATAACATACACACTCAATAGGGAATAGAAATCTAACTTACCCTAGAGAAAAATAGGAGAGGAAAGGGATAAGGGGAAGGGAATGGAGAGGTGGTGAGGGAGTAGGTGGATAGAAGAGAGGGAAGGGAGAGGGAGAGGGTAGTCAAATAAAGTTCACTTGAAGAGGGACAGGGTGAAAGCTGAGAGAATAGAATAAGTGGGAGTGTGGAAAAATAGAATGGAGGAGAAATACAGTTAAGAATAGCAACTATAGGAAAAATATTGATTCAGTTCTCTAATGGACTTAAGATAAAGAATGCCACCCATCTCAGAGACAGTGTTGATGGTATCTGAACACAGCTTGAAGTATACTTTTTCACCCTTTCACTTTACAATTATGTAAAGGAATTATGTTTACTTTTAAAACCGGATTATTGTCACAATGTGAGAAAAAATAAATTTTAGAAAGAAAAAGAACATCTTCTGGCAACTAATGTCTTACTTTGTGGACAATAGAGGTCTGTAGAATTTGCATTGTTTCTGGATCTCTTGCCCATGGAGAAGAGTTACAAATATGTTATGTCATAGAGCAGTCTCTGGATCTGCCCTGATTTGCAAAATGAACCAAACAAGTCATGCCATATCATACTGAATTTGGCAGTATTAAATCTCTAGATGTTCCATCTGTGAAGAGTGTGAGGAGAAAGGTTAAATTGATATGGCATTTTTTCAATCTACCTGCATCAAAAAACACAGATAGTTTATTATTACACCTTGTCGGTTTCTGCTTATGATTTCTGCTAGTGATGTTATTCTTTGGCAAGAACATGCTAATGTAAAGAATGTAGCTATTGTAAAGAATGATTTCTGCTAGTGATATTATTCTTTGACAGGAAACATGATAATGTAAAGAAGTCACTGAGAGATTTCTGATACTTTAAGAAGACCTCTTTTCTGTTCACAGAGTACTGATGCTTAAAATTCTTGCCTATAGCATAATTTCTTTTGTACCATTGGTTTTTGTCATTTTCCCAAACAAAAATACACAATTTGATCAAAGCCTCATAAATTATACATTTAATAGTAATATCTGTGTTGGTTTTAATTGTATTTTATTTCCTTCTACAGTAATGGAAGAAATTTTCCTAGAAAACTCCATAATCAGGTAGGCTTTATACCTTATTAGTATATGCAAAGTAGACTCTCCTTTTCCAAAAAAAATGGCTCATTTTCAATTGAAATCATCCACAACATCATATTAACTCATGTTTTTGCTTCATTATCTTGCCTCGAATTAGATTTATTAAACATCTAGTATATATCGAAACTTATTAGTAGCTGTTGTATATTAAAGTTATCTTAGAACACTTGAGGTGACTTGCTTAACTTCACAAAATCAATATGTTACGAAGGTAAAATTTGAATTCAGTAACTTTTTACTCCTGGATCTCTCCCTATTCACCATCTCCTAATATAAATTTAAATAAATACTTATTAGATTAATGAAGAATGCACAAGCTATATTCTTCCATGCTACTCTGCGCACACAATGTATGAGCTCCTAGGAATGAGTTCCTAAAAAAGCCTTTTGAGGCATATCTGTAGTGCAAGTCTGTCTTGTCTTATCATTGTGGAGACTGTTCCAAGTGCTCAGAATTTAAAGTAAAGGCATTATCAACATTGGGGTCCTAAGTCTTTGGGGACAGGTTCCCTTAAGTCAAGACAGAAAGTAGTATTGGAAATTTCTCAGCAAGGAGGAGAGAAGCAATAGAACCTGAAAGAATTTTGGTAAGGGCTTTCTGCTTGGAACTCTCATGGATAATAGCATAAGCCACTTTTTACGATGATATGTTGGCTTGAATATTCTAATTTGCAATTAGAAACATCCAGGCAAGCTGACATTACACCTTGAGAAGAGGTGGCAAAGCTATTTAAAGAAACTAATTTCTCTGGAGCTCCTAATGAGGTAAAGAAATATCACAAAGCATTAGCTGTAAAGACCACCAGCAGGGTGCTCATGTTCACACAGCACGGATTATTTTGTAGTCACCTGCAGAATTTGTTCTGCATTTTTGTTGCTGCTAGTGACAGTCAATATAGAAGATAAAAAAGGGTGAAGGAAAAACCTTTCTACTCTCCAGATGATCAAGTAGAATGAAATATTCTTAGAAATCATGCACAGTCTTTGAAAAAGTAAAAAGAGAGAATCTTGCAAGAGGTAAAGGAGAGGAATGAATGTGTCAGGAAGTGGGTGGGAAGACACATCTCGCCCAGAGAAGCTGAATATTTGGGGTCTATCTTCTCAATTTTGTGCAAAGAAGATTGTAAAAAAAGGGAGCAGGAGAAGGAGACAACTATGAGCTTATTTAGAATTTTGAAAAAGCTCAGAGATTCATAGTTAAAAATATAAAAAAATTCAGGAAGTCTTTAGAAATTGAAGTGACTTTGCCTGGAGGAGGAAGACTCCATTTAAAGGAGGAAGAGAAAGTGAATCAATGGAGAAAGATTTGAAGAGATGGAGGAGGATATAAGGAAGAAGACAATGTAAAGGTTAGGAGTAGGTGAAAATGGAATCAAACTGAAAGAGTGGTGGATAGAGATAGATTTAACATGACCAGGTTCTTCATTGACTATATTACATGTTGGAATGTTTGCACTTGTTCTGAAACTGTAATTATGAGTTGACCTACTCACAGAGAACAGGAAGGAGACACAGCAGATAGAACACTGGGCTTTGAATCAGGAAGACTCATCTTCCTGAGTTCAAATTTAATCTCAAGTCCCTTACTAACTTGTTATTCTGGGCAAGTCACTTACCTCTGGCCCAGCCCTCATCTGTAATATAAGCTGGAGAAGAGAATGGTAAATCATTTCATTACTTTTCCAAGAAAACACCACATAGGATCACAAAGAGTCAGACACAACTGAAATGACTGAACAACCATAAACACAACTCGAGTTGAAATCTGTGGAAGGTAACTTCAGAGAAAATGAATCATTGTGAAAACATTTGTCAGAAACTGGTAAGGAAGACACAGATAGTATGGCCATGCTACAAATACATGCAAGTTTCCAGGGCTTGTGTGATTTGTCATGTTTCATTGTGTTCCTTTGTCAACTTTAGAGGAGTATAAAAATCGGAAGCATGATTATTCTGGAGGATAGAACTACTGATAGCCTCTATAATATTTTCTTCTCTGCTAAATTGAATCTTGGAGTATAATTAGTTTAGCTAAGTAATCCTTTATTCTGTATCCTTTGGTGACAACAACTAAAAAACTTTTCTGATTGTTCTCTTCTAGAAATAGACATTTTAAAATAATTAAACTTATTTTTGTTTTCTGTTTCAAAGACTCTTTGACTCTGGGCCTGACGATCACTGTTCACTCACAGATGAAGAATTAAAGTTTGATACTAAGGTAAGTTTCTCTCTGAATTTTTTTTCTAAGCTTAAATTTCAGTACTTTGCTTTGTAAAAAACTTTATTGCAAACATAACCATCAAGAAAAATAAACAAATAAAATTTTATACAGTATTCTTAGTATTTAGCACCAGATAAATTCACAGCATTTAGATAACAAATAAGTTAAAAGGGAAGAAGTTTTTGTTAGAATTTTTACAACTGTCCCCACCTCTAGTTTTAGTCTAGTTTTTGTTTTTTAATTGACACCCTAGGTGAAATCAATGTGTGTAAAATTTACTTTCTGCTGATATTTTTGTGTTACTTTCCATATTTCATGGTAAGCCTTGTATTTAACTGTGTATTGCAAAAGCTCTTAGAGTTGGAGACAGAGGACCTGGGTCATATCTCATGACTGGCAATCTTCCAAGCCTATCCAAAGGTTTTCTTAAAGAACATTATTTCTTTTCTTTTCTTTTTCTTTTTTTTAGTTTTTGCAATGCAAATGTGGTTAAGTGGCTGCCCAAGGCCACACAGCTAGGTAATTATTAATTGTATGAGACCAGATTTAAACCCAGGTACTCCTGACTCCAAGGCCGGTGCTTTATCCACTATGCCACCTAGCCGCCCCTAAGAACAATATTTCTTAAAGAACAATAGTATTCCATAGAATTGATATACCATCACTTTTTCCAAAGAATCTTGAGTTGAGAACTTGTTACACTGTTTTTTTTTTTTTTTTTTTGGTGGGTTCTGACACATCAGGATATATTTAGAAGCTTCACTTAAAATTGTTTCGGGATTAAGCTGTGGCAACTCCCTAGCTTCATGCCACCATCTTGGTTCCTCTTCTAGAATTCTGGTTTATCATTCACTCTTCTATTCATATCTGTTTTATGGGAGAGAACGTTCCATTCACATTCACAGTTATGCTTACTACTAATGCTATATTTCCCTGCATCCTATCTTCCCTGTTTGTACTTTTCACACTTCTTTTCCCTTAATTCACTTCACTAGTGTTATGCTTTACATTTCTGCCTCCTTCCCTCAATTAGTCCTCCCTTTGGTTAGTCCACCTCCAATTTCATTTTTCACCTTTCTGCCCCCTCCCTCATCGCCCACACTACTCTGTAAGGTATAATAAATTTCTAAATGCAGTTGGAGATATAACTTTTTCTCTCTTTGAGCCAAATCTGTTGAGAGTAAAATTTCCTCAGTGCTCCCCCACTCCCACAATACCTCTTACTATAGCCTGTCATTTGGACCTCTTTGTATGGTGTTTTTTATACTGCAATGCCTCAACCTTCTTATCCCAGCTTAATCCTTTTTCTTTTCCCATGTCCTCATTGTTCTATAGCTGGGTGGTAGCCACACCTTCATCAAAGTTTACTCTTTTCAAGTGCCTTGATAGTAGTTTAGTTCTCAAGAATCATAAGCATGTTTATTTCCTAATCACAATATACTCATACCCTTTTTTTCAGGAACAACCCCTCCAACTGTCCCAATATAAATACAAGCCTCAAGAGCTAAGGGTTTCAGCACATGACAGATATGTACCCACACTCTCTAAGTATAATCCTTCCAACTGTACTTAGAGAAATACAATCTTCATGAGTTAGATTAGTTGTTTTCTCATGTAGGGATGCAGACAGTTTAGTCTTCCTGACATTTCACCCCATTTAACTTTTGATGCATCTCTTGAGTCTTGTGTTGGAAGATCAAATTTTCTTTTCAATTCTGGTCTTTTTATCAAGTAAGTTTGAATGTTCTTTATTTATTTGAAAGTCCATCTTTTCCCCTGAAAGAATATACTGAATTTTGCAGGATAGTTGATTCTTGATTATAATGTGAGCTTCTCTGACATCAGCAATATCATATTCCTGGCCCACCAATCCTTTAATATTGAAGCTGGTAAGTCTTGTGTAATCCTGATGATGGTTCCCTGGTTTTTAAATTACTTCTTTTTTAGATAACTTGCATTATTTTGTCTTTTAGCTGAGAATTCTGAAATTTGGTTCTTAGTTTTGGGATATCTTTCTGGGGGGTGATTGATGGATTCTTTCAAGGACTAATTTCTCATCTTATTCTATATTATTAGGGAAGTTTTCCATGATAATTTGCTGCTGTATGATATTCTCTAGACTCTTTTAAAAATGTTTTTCTCTTGATTTATTTTCCAGGTTGGCTCTTATTCCTAAGAGGAATTTTGAATTTTCTTCTATTTTTCAGCTTTTTGGTTTAGTCAGATTGGTAAGAAATGATGCCTCAGAGAGAAATGAGGTCTTCATGAAGGGTCATTGTAAATTCATGGCCCTTCCTCTAGCAATGGGATCAGTGTGAAGTGATTAGGTGGAGTGCCAAGGTTGACATCTTGGATATCTAGGTCTTGGAGAAGAAGTCAGAGAAATTCCAAAGCTGTTTTGTCAGAATAGAGATAAGGAGATATCTGTGCTTGTCAAACTCCTCAAATGGAGGTTTTGATGTTCATGTCTCTGACCTCCAGTTAGAGGGTATCTTACCTTCCCTGTTGGATTGTTATTTGAGGATAAGCTTTGTTTAGTCCATCAGTTATTTCATTTGCTAGGATTTTAAGGTGTTCTAGTGAAAATTGTAAAATTTATTGGTATATAATAAAAACTAATATTTTTTTCTTATGGAGGAAAGTTTTCCCATATATCAAATGTCTCAACTAACTGAAGGGAAATATCTAAAGGTCTGCATGATTTGGTTTTTAGATGTAAGGATATCTGACATTTAACATACTTTGGATACCATTGCATTATTTATATTAGTTATAGTTTATTCATCATTTTCCAGAGGATACTTTAGATTTCTTGTCCATTATTTTTAGGAAGGAACATTCAAAGAAAATAAAGAAAATGCATTAATTAATAATGGACCCAGAGAAGTTACACATGTTGCAACTCCAAGTATTTCTACTGGGTCTCATTCTCATCATTCAGTTGAGCATGATGCTACTGGACAGGGTAAGTTATTGTTTGGTCATAATTCAGGATATCATCACTGGGCATTATTCCCAGTGTTGCAATTTCTATCAATTCAGATTGGCACTTGTTTGAGCATTTCTAGTGTTATTGAATACCTTGGGGCAATCAGTTCATTGCCTTACACAGTCAAAACTTTGGAAATGGTACTGGCTAATTCCTAAACTGACTCCATATTTATGAGGAGTTGGTATCCCTCAAGTTGAAGAATAAGCTTACCTAATTCCATTTCTGTAAAATACCGTCAAAAACTGTAAACATTTTGACTTAGTTTTTCAATTGATATTTTACTTTTTTACCCCAATTTCCTGGTATAAAAGTTTTTCAGCCTTCATCCACAAATATATGCTTATTTTCACATGACATAATTTCCCTCCAACCTTCCATTCCATCACCTTCTTTCAATCATGAAGTCAGGTGTGTATTATACATATCTCTATATTTAATCTTAAAGGTATATATTTAATGTGTTTTTCACCTATGGAGGATGTGAAATATAACCATTTTTGTTTCTGCACCATTTCCCAAATGTTAAGTGTGCATTAACAAAACCAATAGCTTTATATACATATATATGTATATGTATGTATAACTTTGCTTAAAATTTCCACTTTACCCCTCACATTCATAATAGGAACCTTGTTTGTCCATAATATCTAAATCCAATTCAAACATTGCTTTCTTAATCTCTTTTTGCCTCCTGGAATTTGAGGGGAGGGGGCAATTATTTTTGCTAGAGCTGTTATGAATCAGGTTATTTGTAGTTTTCCTCTTCTCAGTAGCCATGTCTCCAGTTAATAATATGACTCCTTTTCCATGTTTAATTTCTATGATATCAGCAGTTGTATTAGAAGAAGGAGAAGATTATCAATGAGATCAGGATTCAAAGGTATTTTCTATTGTTATTTTGAAATTTTAAATGGATTGCTGCTGTCAAAATTACTTTTCTGATTTATTTATTTCCTACTCAATGTGATTGCCAAAGTTGCATTAGAATGACCATTTTAGAGCTGGAATGCCCCTAAAAGTATTAAGCTATGGGATCAGCCTGGGAACTAATGAGATTATTTTATGTGGGATTCTTAGGGAATTTCTGCATGATATTTGCAGGAGAGCTCAGATAAATAGAAAGGGAAATGACAAAGTAAATTGGTAAATATGAAAAGACTTCATTAAAGAGCTTTAGTTTAGGTTGAAAGTTTGATTGGCCAATAGGAGGGAGAAAATCCCTCCAGGAGAGAAGATAGGCTGAAGGAAGTAAGGGTACTCAAAAGGAATGTAAAGAAGTAAGGGTTAGCTTTTAATATACAGCTCATAACTAGAAGCATCAAGTGTTTTCTGTGATTAAGATGTTGATTGAGACTTGGAATGGTAGGTTTAGGATTGAGGATTTGATATGCATCAAGGATGCATTGTCAATTCTTATACATAGAATAAGATTTTGAAATGTTGTATTTTAGGATAACTTTTAGTCCTCGGTGTAGAAGCTTAACTGCAGTAGGTCTGAAATGATTGCAGATGTGTCAGCTATTTAACATGGTGTCTAGAGCACCAACTCTGTAGTCAGGACTGCCTGACTTCAAATCAGACCTCAGATACTTAATAATTGCTTAAGTGTATGACCTTGGGTATGTCACTTATCCCCATTGCCTCCTCCCCAGCAAATAAAGGGGAATAATTCATGATTGTAGAAATAAGAAAGATTTCATGACAGCTTGTTTCTTTAGGTTGATTTAATTTATTTATTTTAGTCTTGTTTCAAGGCAGTGGGGCTAAAGAATTTATCCATGACCATAGAGCTTAGTAATTACCAAGGGTGTGAGAATGCTTTTGACCTTAGGATCTCCTGATTTCAGGTCCCTTGCTCTCTCCACTAGGCCACCTAGGTGCCCATATTTTGCGTATTTTACTGAAACTTTATGCTGTCCTTTGGGATAACTTCACTACATCGAATGAAGGAGACAGGTGATTGAATTTTTAAGCCTGAGGATTTCGAAATGCAGAATGGAGAAATTGTTCTTTATTCTATGATGGCAGTCTAAGGTTACTTTTTAAATATGGTCCTTTTCAAGAAATTTTTAAATTGAGCTATTTCTTAGATTGGCACAATTTTTTGTAAAGTCAAAGGTTTTTCCAGGTCTGATGCCAAATGGAGGATCACAAATTCTGGTGACATGAAAATTTCTCTTGTAGCTGATATAGGCAAGTTATGGAATTTACTCACATCTTAAAGTGGCAAGTAATGAAAGGTAGATGCATGAAGTATGCAGAGAACAAAGGGACATCAGTATGGTTATTGTCAATTTTATAGGACATTTATAGTAGATTAAAAGCTTGTACTAGATTAAAAATCATGAACCTCTGGGTGTTTGGAGACCTAAATATATATTAAAGGTACCAAGCATGAAGAAGAACAGAAATAATTCCCCCATGGAGGAGAACTGTAGAGAAGGTGGTAATTGTATGAAAAACTCAACTCTCAGCAATGTTTTTTTTTCCTGTACAGGTGATGTGGGCATCATTGTAAGTTTTCCAGATGGTCAAGTTCTGTCTTTTTCTCGAGAATTTGCACATTTATGTGTCTGTGATTGTACAAATTGGTATGCCATAATACATACCAGTATTTAAGAATAAATTTCTATGTGCACTCCCAAACACATACACACACACACATATACATTTACATTTACATTTTAATGAAAGTAAGAAACATAGATCAACATAACACTGAAATATTTTGGTGTTGAACAATTTCAGCCGTGTCTGATACTTTGTAGCAGCATTCAGGTTGTTCTTGACCCTGGGACCAAAAGACCATTGTCATATCTTTGTCTCGCTCATTTTATGCCTAAGGAATCTGGCAAACAAAGTTCAGTTACTTGCCCAGGGTCACATAGCTGGTAAGTGTCTGAGATTGGAAGTCTGGTGGGTTCCAAATGATGCATCTAAGTCAGACATGATGTTTTGAAGCATCATTGTAAATTCATGATTATGTAGAGTGCCATGGCTGATGCCCTGGATTTCTAGGTCTTGGAGAAGTCAAGTGATATTCCAACACTGTTCTGTCAGAAGCAAGATGAGGAGATGACTACTGGTCTAACTCTTCAAATGGAGGTTTTGAAGTTCCTGACTCTCTCCTCCAATCAGGGTTTCTTACCTTCCCTATAAGATTATTACTTGATGTTATGATTGTGTAGTCCATCAGTTTTCTCAGTTCTTGCTATTTTAATGTTTGTCTTGTTGTTGTTATAATATTTTTCAGTCTATATTATGAAAACTAATACTTTTTTTTCCTATACATCAAACCTCTCAGATTAAGTGAAGGGAAAAATTGAAAGTTTTCCATGATTTTGTTCTTAGATGTAAGAACATCTGACAATTTAAGTACTTTAGATGCTGTTGCATTATTTATATTAGTTATTATAGATAAGTCAAAATTTTTAGACGACAATTTGCGATTCTCATCTATGATTTTTAGGACAAATCATTCAAAAAAGTAAAAGGAAATGCATTAATCAATAATGGACCTAGAGAAGTCACACCAAGTGGTGCAACTCCAAGTATTTCTACTAGACCTCATTCTCATCATCCATTTGAACCAGGTGTTACTGTGCAGGGTAAGTTAGTACAGGGCCATGATTCATGATGTCATCATTGATCATTGTTCCAGTGGGTAAATTTCTATCAATTAACATTGACTCTTGTGTTAGAGTTTCTAGTCTTATCGAGCACCTTGGGATAGCAGTTCATTGTCTTAAACATCCAAAACATTGAAAATGGTACTTGCTGATTGCTAAACTGCCCCCATCATCTATGATGATGTGGTATCCCTCAAGTTGAAGAATATGCTTACTGAATTCTCTTTTGGTAAAATGACACTAAAATTATAAATATTTTAACTTACTTTTTCAAATGATATTTTATTTTTTCCCAGTTTGCTAATATGAAAGTTTATCAGCCTACATTCAGAGATAAATACATATTTTTATGCTACAGAATTTCCGTCCAACCTTCCTTCCCATCACATTCATCCAGTCATGAAAAGTCAAGTGTTTAATATTTAATGTTAAACCGTTATATTAATAATGTTTAATTCTAAACCCTTATGTTTTATGTTAAACCCATATATTTAATGATTGGTCCTAAGAAGTTTGTTGAATATAAACATTTTTTCTTCTCCACTTCTACCAGTACATTAATTGTGCACTAGCAAAACCAATTGCCTCTTAGCCCCTATGATTCATAATAGGAACCTTCTTGGTTAATAGTTCCAAAATGCAAACGTTACTCTCTTAATCTCTATTTTTTCTCCTGGATTTTTTTTGGGGGGGGATATTTTTGCTGGAGACAGTATCAATCAGCATATTTAATGCAATTTTCTTCTTCTCAGTATCCACGCTTCCAGTTAATAATATGAACCTTTGTTTATATTAATTTTCATGTCAGCATTTGGATTGGATGGAGGAGAAGACTATCAATCAAATCGGGAAGCAATGGTATTTTCTACTGTTATTTTGAAATTTTGAAATGGATTGCTGTTTTCAAAATTACATTTCTGAGTCTTTCATTCATTCATTCATTCATTTATTCATTCATTTATTTACTACTCAAGGTGATTGACAAAGTTGAATTAGAACGAAAATTTTAGAGCTGGACGGGACCGGAAAATAATAAGCTATGGGATAGGCCTGGGAACCCATAAGATTATTTTATGGCCAATTTTTAGGGAATTCCTGCATGCTGTTTACAGGAGAGCTCAGACGAGTACCAAGGGAAATAACAAAGTAAACCCTGATAAAGAAAAGACTTCATTGAAGAGCATTAAGTTGGGCTGAAAGTTTGGTTGGCAAAAAGGAGGCAGATGATTCTTCCAGGAGAGAGGATAGGTTGAGAGAAATAAGGGCACTCAAAAGAAATGAAAAGATTGAAGGTAAAGATTATTACCTTCAAATTAGAAAAGCAAAAAAAAATTATCTTATTATGTCATTTTGCTATTTAATACTTTTTTTTCTTCCTTAAGTATATGATTCCTCTGTCATCACATTCAGCTGAGATCAAAGTATAAATGATATAAAGACTAATAGAATGTTTCATGTACAGGTGGGGGAAAGGAAGCAGGAATGGGTGGGAATTGTAAAACTCAAATAAAATCTTTCTAAAAAGGAAAGAGTTATGGTAAGCTTTTAGTATAGGGCTTATAATAAGCATCAAGGCTTTTTAATAATTAAATTATTCGTTGAAACTTTGAATTATAGCTTAAGGATAGAGGATTTGATATGCATCAAGGATGCTTTGTCATTTCTTATGCATAGAATAATATTTTGAAATGTTGTGATTTAGGGTATCTTTTAGTCATCAGTTTAGAAGCTTAACAGAAGCAGGTCTGATTTGAAAAAATAAGTTTTGTGGATGGGTCAGCTAGGTAATGGTGTCTAGAGCACCAACTCCGTCCTCAGGACTACCTGACTTCAATTCTGAATCTAAGAACCCTGATAACTCTTGCTTAGCTGTGGAACCTTGGGCAAGTCACCTAACCCATTGCCTGCTCCCCAACAAAGAAAGAGGAAGAATTCATGACTGGGAAAGTAAGAAAGATTTAATGACAGCTTATTCCTAAAGTTTGATTTAATGTCTTTATTTTTGGCTTGTTCAAAGGGGCTAAGGAATTTGTCCATTAACCTAGAGCTTGGTAATTATCAAGCATATGAGAAGGGATTTGATCTCAGATCCGAATTATTCCAAGACCGTTATTTAATGCAACATTAAGTTGTCCTTTGGGATACCTTCACTACATTGAATGAAGGAGACAGGTGATGGACGTTTTAAGACTGAGGATTTGGAAATGTGGAATTGAGAAATTGTTGTTTCTTATATGGATGGCAGCCTAAGGTTACATTTTAATAAGATACTTTTCAGGAAAAGTTTAAATTGAGCTGTCTCATAGATTGCCTATGATTTATTTTGCCATGTCAGAGGGTTTTCCAGGTCTATTGTCAAATACAGGATCAGAAATCACAGTGACATGGGAATTTCTCTCATAGTTGAGACAGGTAAGTGAAGAAATTTACTCAGAACTCTTTGTCGGATATAATCAAAGGTAGAGGCTTTACGTATGCACAGAAGGAAGGTCCAACAGCATGCTTATTGCTCATTTTATGCGACATTTATAGTGGAGTAAAATCTTGTACCAGGTAGGTCATGAACCTCTTCGAGTTTGGAGGCCTGGATGTATAATAAAGGCTTCATGCATGAGAGCAGAAATAATCCCACTGGAGGAGAACTTTAGTGAAGGTGGTAATTGTATTGAATATTCAACTCTCAGCAATGGTTTTTTTCAGTAAAAGTGATGTGAGGCATCATTGGAAGTTTTCCAGATGGTCAAGTTGTATCTTTTTCTCCAGAATTTGTAGATTTGTGTGTCTGTGAATGGACAAATTGGTATAACAAAATACATACAAGTATTTAAGAATATATTTCCATGTCCACTCACATACATACACATTCCCAAACAAATAATATTTTCATTTTTATGAAAGAAAGAATCATAGATCGACATAACACAGAAATATTGTGGTGTTGAACATTTCCAGTTGTGTCTGACACTTTATAGCAACTTTCAGGTTGTTCTTGACCATGCGACTAAAGCCCATTGCCATATTTTTGTCTTGATAATTTCATATAGAAGGGATCTGGCAAACAAAGTTTAGTGGCTTGCCCAGGGTCACATAGCTGTTAAGTGTCTGAGCCTGGAAGTCAGATTGTTTCCAAATGATGCAATGAAGTCTGACATGAGATCTCCTTGAAGTGTCATGGTAAATTCACGAGCCTTCTTCCAGCAGTGGGATCCATGTGAAGTGATTACTGGAATGCCACCATTGATGTCTTGAATTTCTAGGTCTTGGAGAAGAAGTCTGAGATATTCCAAAGCTGTTCTGTTAGAAGAGAGATGAGGAGATGACTGTACTGGTCTACCTCCTCAAATGGAGGTTTAGAGATTTCTGGCTCTTCTCCAATCAGAGGGTTTCTTACCTTCCCTGTTAGATTATTACTTGAGGTTATTAATTGTGTCGTCCATCAATTTTCTAAGTTCATAGTATTTCAATGTTATTCTAGTGACAGTTATAACATATTTCAGTCTATATCATGAAAACTATTATTTTTTCATACGGAGGAATTTTCCCATAAATTTAAAGGTTTGCATGATTTCTTTCATTCTTACATTTAAGGATGTCTGACAGTTGAAGTACTTTAGATACTATTGCATTATTTATATTAGGTGTTAATTAATCAAAATTTTCTGTCATCACGTTTTATTTCTTGTCCTTTAATTTTAGGACAAATCATTAAAAAAAAAAGACAGGAAACACATTAAATAATAATGGACCTAGAGAAGCTACTCAAAGTGATACAACTCCAAGTATTTCTACTGACCCTCATTCTCATCATTCATTTGAGGTTGGTGCTACTGGAAAAGGTAAGCTACTATAAGGCCATGATGATTCACAATGTTATCATTGAATATTATTTCCAGTGGGGCAATTTCTATCAATTAAGATTGGCTTTTCTTTTAGAGTTCAAATCTTATCAAGTACCCTGGGGAAATCAGTTCATTGTCTTACACATCCAAAACATTGGAAATGATACTTGTAATTACTAAACTGCCCCCATCATCTATGATGATGTGGTATCCCACAAGTGGAAGAATATGCTTACTCAATTCTCTTTTTGTAAAATGGCACTAAAATTATAAATATTTAACTTAGTTTTTCAATTTATATTTTATTATTTTTCTGTTTGCTGATATGAATGTTTCTCAGCCTTCATTCAGAGATATATGCATATTTTCATGCTACAGAATTTCCCTCCAACCTTCCTTCCCATCACTTTCCTTCAGTCATGAAAAGTCAAGTGGTCAAGTGTTTAATGTTCATACTTCCATGTTTCATGTTAAACCCATATAGTTAATGTTTTGACCTAAAGAAGTACATTAAATATAAACATATTTTTGCTTCTCCTTTACTAGCAGAACATTAATTGTGCATTAGGAAAACCAATCATTATTTACATACACATATTTCTTTGTGTAAAATTGGCACTTCACCCCTCACATTCATAATAGGAACCTTCCTGGTCCATAATTCCTAAATCCAAAAGTGACTGTTAATCTCTTCTTGTCTCCTGGAATTTTAATGTGGTTGTTTTTTTTTTTTTTGCTGGAGTCATTATTAATCAGTATATTTATACAGTTTTCCTCTTCTCAGTATCCACACCTCCAGTTAATAATATGATCTTTTGTTCTACATTTCATTTCTATGATGTCTGCATTCGGATTGGAAGAAGGAGAAGATCATCAATCAAATTGTGATGCAATGGTATTTTATATTGTTATTTTGAAATTTTCAAATGGATTGGTGCTTTCTAAATTACCTTTTAGATTTATTTATTTACAACTTAAGGTGATTGCCAAAGTTGAATTAGAATGAACATTTTAGAGCTGGAATGGTCCTAAAAATAAGAAGCTATGGGATTAACCTGGGAAACAATGAAATGATTTTACCTGCAATTGTTAGGGAATTCCTGCATGATGTTTACAGGAGAGCTCTGATGAAAACACAGGGAAGTGACAATTGACAAATGACAATGACCAATAAGAAAATACTCCATTAAATGGGTTTAAGTTAGGTGGAAAGTTTGGTTGGCAAAGAGGAGGCAGAAAATCCTTCCCGGAGAGAGGATAGGCTGAAGGAAGTGAATGTAAAGGGAAAAGGAATGTAAAGAATGAGGGTTAGCTTTTAATATAGGGTACATAACAATAACTGTCAAGTCTTTTCAATAATTAAGATATTGATTGAGACTTGGAATGGTAGCTTTAGGTTTGAGGATTCAATATTCATCAAGGATCCATTGCCATTTCTTTTATATAAAATAGTATTTCGAATTGTATTTTAGAATAACTTTTAGTGCTCAGTGGAGAAGATTAACTGCAGCAGGTCTGGACTGATGAAGTGACGATTGCAGATGTGTCAGCTATTTAACACAGTGTCTAGAGCACCAACTCTGTAGTCAGGACTACCTGACTTCAAATCAGACCTCAGACACTTAATAATTGTCATTGTAAATTCATGAGCCTTCCTGCAGCAATAGGATCAATGAATGGAGTGCCATGGCTGATGTCCTGTATTTCTAGGTCTTGGAGAAGAAGTCAGAGATATTCCAACACTGTTCTGTCAGAGTAGAGAAGAGGAGAAGACTGTTCTGGTCTACCTCGTCAGATGGAGGTTGTGAGGTTCATGATTCTCTACTCCAATCAGGGTTTCTTAACTTCCCTGTAAGATCATTACCTGAAGGGAGTGGTTAGTGGGTGCAGGGGATAGAGTACCAGCCCTGGAGTCAGGAGAACCTGAGTTCAAAGCTGGCCTCAGACATTTCATAATTACCTAGCTGTGTGGCCTTGAACAAGCCACTTAAACTTAAATGATTGCCTTACCAAAAAAAAAAAAAAAAAGAAAGAAAAAGTGTCATTACCTGAGGCAAAGAATTATGTTTTGCATCAGTTTTCTCAGTTCCTAGTATTTCAGTGTTTTTCTAGTGAGACTTAGTACATTTATCAATCTTATCATGAAAAGTAATATTTTTTCTTATGGAGGAAATTTTCCTATAAGTCAAATTTCTCAAGTAGAGGGAAAAATTGAAAGGTTTGTATGATTTGGTTCTTAGATCTAAGAACATATGACAATTAAAGTACTTTAGATACTGTTGCATTATTTATATTATAGATTAATCAAAAATTTCAGAGGACACTTTATATTTCTCATCTATTATTTTTAGGAAAAATCATTCAAAAAAAAGAAAAGAAATGCATTAATTAATAATGGACCTAGAGAAGCTACAACAAGTGATGCAATTCCAAGTATTTCTACTGGACCTCATTCTCATAATTCTTTTGAGCTTGCTGCCACTGGACAGGGTAAGTTACTATAAGGCCATGATACACGTTGTCATCATTGAACATTATTCCCAGTGGGGAAATTCCTATCAGTAAAGTTTGGCTCTTGTTTTAGAGTTCAAGTCTTGTCGAATACCCTGGGTAAATCATTGTCTTACACATCTAAAATATTGGAAATGGTGCTTGCAAATTGCTAAACAGCCCCCATCATCTTTGTTGATGTGGTATTGCTCAAGTTGAAGAATATGCTTACCGAATTCCTTTTTTTCTAAAATGACACTAAAAGCTATAAACATTTTAACTTAGTTTTCTTTCGATATTTTTTATTTCCCAATTTACACATATGAAAAATTATCAGCCTTCTTCCACAGATATATACAGGCTTTTGAGCTACAGAATTTCCCTACAACCTTCCATCCTATCACATTCCTTCAGTCATGAACAGTTAAGCGTATAATGTTCAGACCTTTATATTTTGTGTTAAACCTATGTATTTAATCTGCTTGACCTAAGAAGCATTTCTTCTCCTCTTCTACCAAAAATATTAAGCAAGCCTTAGCAAAACCAATTCTTTTTTATATACTCACATTTCTTTGTGTAAAATTGCCACTTGGCACCCCTCACATATATAATGAGAACCTTCCTGTTCCATAATTCCTAAACCCTAAAGATACTTTCTTAATCTCTTCGGATCTCCTGGAATTCTTTTTTTTGGGGAGGGGGGCTAATTTTCCTGGAGATGTTATGAATCAGCATATTTTTACAATCTTCCTCTTGTCAGTAGCCGTGTCTCCAGTTAATAATTTGACCTTTTTTCTGTATTTAATTTCTATGATGTCAGCATTTGGATTGGAAGAAGGAGAAGACTATGAATCACATTGGGCTGCAATGGTATTGTCTTTTGTCATTTTAAAATTTTCTATTGGATTGCTCCTTTCAAAATTACTTTTCTGATAGATTTCCGTACAACTCAAGGTAATTACCAAAGTTGAATTAGAACGAAAATTTTAGAGCTGGAATGGACCTAAAAATCATAAAGCCATGGATTAGACCTGAGAACCAGTGAGATGGCTTTATGGCCGATTGTGAGTGTATTCCTGCATGATGTTTAGAGTAGAGCTCAGATGAACACAAATGAAAATGACAAAGTAAACTCTGGTAAATAGGAAAAGATTTCATTAAAGAGCTTTAGGTCAGGTTCAAAGGTTGATTAGCAAAGAGGAGGCAGCAAATCCTTCCAAGAGAGAAGACAGGCTGAAGGAAGTAAGTATACTCAAAAGGAATGTAAAGAGTGAGGGTTTGCTTTTAACATAGGGCTTATAACAAGAAGCCTCAAGTCTTTTTCATAATTGAGATATTGATTGAGACTTTGAGTGATATCGTTGATAGAGAATTTGCAGTACAAGTGAGGTGGGCGTCATCATCTTTGGATGTTCTCCAAATGGTCAAATTCTGTCTTTTTCTCCAGAATTTGCACATTTGGTGTGTTTGTGAATGTACAAATTAGTATACCAAAATACATACCAATATTTATAAATATGTATGTTTGTACACTCACACACACATGTGCACACACATATATTTACATTTTTATGAAAGTAAGAAACATGGATCGATATGCACAGATATATTTTGCTGTTGAACAGTTTCAATCATGTCTGATAATTTTTAGCAGCATTCAGGTTGTTCTTGACCATGGGATTAACTTCCTTTGCCATATCATTGTGTAGCTAAGGAAAGTTTGGCAAACCAATTTTAGTAGCTAGCCCAGGGTCCCAAGCAGGTAAGTGTCTGAGCCTGGAAGTCAGATGGGTTCTAATGATACATCAGAGTCAGACTTGAGATCTCCATGAAGTGTCATTGTGAATTCATGAGCCTTCCTCCAGCAATGGGATTATTGTGAAATGATTATGTGAAGTTCCATGGCCCTTCACCTGGATTTCTAGGTGTTTGAAAAGAAGACAGAGATATTCCAAAGCTGCTCTGTCAGAATAGAGATGAGGATATGATTGTTCTGGTCCAACTCCACAAATGGAGGTTTTTTTTAGGTTCATGCCTGTGTCCTCCAAAAGAAATTGTTTCTTACCTTCGCTCTTAGACCATAACGTCACATTAAGATTTGAGTAGTTCATCAATTATTCCAGTTCTTAGTATTTTAATGTTTTTCAAGTGAGAATTATAACATTTTTCAGTGTATATCATGAAAACTAATCTTTTTTCTTATGGAGGAAATTTTCCTATAAATCAACTGTCTCAAGTAAGTGATGGGAAAGATAGATAGGTTTACATGATTTCGTTTTTAGATCTAAGATCGTCCGACCATTAAAGTACTTTTGATACCATTGTATCATATCTATTACTTATGCATTAATCAAAGTTTTCCAAGGACACTTTACATTTCTCTTCTGTTACTTTTAGAAAAAAGCATTCAAAAAAATCATAGAAAATGCATTAACTAATAAGGGATCTAGAGAAGTTAAACCAAGTGATACACCTCTAAGTAGTTCTACTGGACTTCAGTCTCCTGACCTTGCTTCTACTGGACTGGGTAGGTTACTATAGCATGATGACTCATGATGTCCTCATTGGACATTATTCCCACTGGGGAAATTTCTATCAATTCTGATTGACACCTGTTTTATCTGGTCTTATCGAATACCCTGGGGAATTCAGTTCATTGTCTTACACATGCAAAACATTGCAAAAGGTACTTGCTAATTGCTAAACTGCCCCCATATCTATGATGATGTGGTATCCCTCAAATTGAAGAATATGCTTACTGAGTTCTCTTTTTGAGAAAATGGCACTAAAAACTATAAGCATTTTAACTTTTTTCAGTTGATATTTTATTTTTTCCCAAGTTCCAGATATCAAAGTTGATCAGCCTTCATCCACACACACACACACACACACACACATATATATATACAAATATATATATATTTACATATATATGTATATATTTATACACATATTTTTGAGCTATATACTTTACCTCCAACCTTCCATCCCATCACATTCCTTCAATCATGAACAGACAGACAAGTGTTTAATGTTCATAACTTTGTTTCATGTTAAACCAATATATTTAATCTGCTGACCTATGAAGTATATTAAATGTAAATTTTTTTGTTTCTCCTCTTTACCCAGAATATTAAGCATGCTTTAGGAAAACCAACTTTTACAAATGTCTTTGTATAAAATTGCCATTTAGCCCCTCACATTCGTAATAGGAACCTTCCTTGTCCATAATTCTTAAATCCAAAAGTTACTCTCATAATCTCTTCTGGTCTCTTGGAATTTTTTTTGGGGGGGTGGTGTTTTTGCTGGTGACATTATGCTTCAGCATATTTGTTCAATTTTCCTCTTGTCATTACTCGTGTCTCCAGTTAATAATGTGGACTTTTTCTGTATTTAATTTTTATGATGTCAGCATTTGGATTGGAAGAAGGAGAAGACTATCAATCACTTTGTGATGCAATGGTATTTTCTATTTTTCTTTTGAAATTTCCTAATGGATTGCTGCTTTCCAAATTTCTGATTGATTTCTTCACCACTCAATGTAATTGCTAAAGTTGAATCTAAATATAATAAGCTATAGGATCAGTCTGGGAGCCAGCGAGATGATTTTTATGGTCAATTGTTAGGGAATTTGTGAATGATGTTTACAGGAGAGCTCTGATGAATACAAAGGGAAATGAGAAAGTAAACTTGTAAATATGAAAAGACTTCATTACAGAGCTTTTGTCTAGGTTGTAACTTTGTTTGGCCAAGATGAGGCATAAAATGCTTCCAGTAGAGAGGATAGTCTGAAGGAAGAAAGGGTATTCAAAATGAACGTAAAAGGTGAGGGTTAGCTTTTTATATAGGGCTTAAGACGAGAAGCATCAAGTCTTTTCAGTAATTAAGAAACTGATTGAGAGTTGGAATGATAAGCTTTAGGATTGGATTTGATATGCATCAAGGATCCATTGTTAATTCTTATACATTAAATTATATTCTGACATGTTGTACTTTAGAATAACTTTTAGTACTCCATGAAGAAGCTTAACTGGAGCAGGTCTGAATTGATGAAATAAGGATTGCAGATGGGTCAGCTATTTAACACAGTGTCTAGAGCACTAACTTTGTAGTCAGGATTACTAAATTTCAAATCAGACTTCAGACACTCAATAATTGCTTAGCTGCATGACCTTGGGCATATCACTTAACCCATTTCCTCCTCCCCAACAAAGAGACAGAACTTGACCATGATTCAAGAAGTACCAAAGATTTAATGACAACTTGTTTTTAGAGTTGATTTAATTTCTTTATTTTTGCTTTGTTCCAAGGCTGTAGGGCTAAGGAATTTGTCCATGATGATAGAGCTTGGTAATTTTCAAAAGTGTGAGAGTGGTTTTGTCCTCAGTTCATCCTGATTCCAGGCCCTTGCTCCCTCCACTATTCCACCTGGGTGCCCATATCTTGCTTATTTTAGTGAAACATTAAGCTGTCCTTTGGGATAACTTCACTACATTGAACCAAGGAGATAGGCGTTTGACTTTTTAAGGATGAGGATTTGGAAATACTGAATGGAGAAATTGTTGTATCTTTTATGATAGCAGTCTAAGGTTCCTTTTTAATATGGTACTTTTCAGGAAATATTTACATTGAGCAATCTCATAGATAACCACAGTGTTTCTTAAAGTCAAAGGATTTTCCCTATTTCTATTGCCAAATGTGGAATCAGAAATCATGGCGACATGGGAATCTCTCTTGTAGTTGAGATAGACAAATGAAGGAATTCACTCACAGGTAAATGCTACAAAGAGGAGCAGAAATAATCTCACTGAGGGGGAACTACAGAGAAGGTGGTAATTGTCTCGAATACTCCACACTCAGCAATGCTTTTTTCAGTACAAGTGCTGTGCGAATCATTGGAATCATTTTCCAGATGGTCAAGTTCTGTCTTTTCCTCCAGAATTTGCACATTTGTGTGTCTTTGTATGTACAAATTAGTATTCCAAAATAAATACCAATATTTAAAAATATGTATTTGTGTAAACACATAAAATACACAGAAGACACACATACATATATATTTATATATAAATATTTACATTTTATGACAGTAAGAATGAAAGATCAACATACCGAAATATTTTGGTGTTGAACAATTTCAGTAGTGTCTGATACTTTGTAGCAACATTCAGATTGCTCTTGACCATGGGACCAAAGCCCATTGCCATGCCTTTGTCTTGCTAATTTTATTCCAAAGAAACTGTGGCAAACCAATTTTCATGGCTTCCTCAGGGTCACGGAGCAAGTATATTTCTGAGTCATGAAGTCAGATGGGTTCCAAATGATGCTACAGTCAGATATGAGATCTTCTTGAAGCATCATTGTAAATTCATGAGCCTTCCACCATCAATGTGATCATTGTGAATTGATTAGGTAAAGTTCCATGGCTGACGTCCTGGATTTCTAGGTCTTGGAGAAGAAGACAGAGATATTCCAAAGCTGTTCTGTCAGAAGTGAGATGAGGAAATGACTATGCTGCTCCTCAAATGGAAGATTTGAGGTTCCTGACTCTCTCCTCCAAATCAGAGGTTTTCTTACCTTCCCTGTTAGTATATTTCTTGATGTTATGAATTGTGTAGTCCATCAGTTTTCTCAGTTCCTAGTATTTCAATGTTTTTCTTGTGATTTTTATAACATTTATCATTCTATACCATGAAAACTAGTATTTTTTTTTTATGGAAGAAAGTTTCCTTTAAATCAAATGTCTCATATAAGTGAAGTGACCAATTGAAAGGTTTCCATGATTTGGTTTTAGAACTAAAAACATCTGACCACTAAAATACTTTAGACACTATTACATTATTTATATTGGTTATAGCTTAATCATAATTTCACAAGTACCCTTTAAATTTCTCATTCATTATTTTTAGGAAAAAGCATTCAAAAAATTGAAAGGAAATGCCTTAATTAATAAGGGACCTGGAGAAGTTACACCAAATGAGGCATCTTCATTTGAGCTTGGAGGTCCTGGACAGGGTAAGTTATTATATGACAATGATTCGCAATGTCCACATTGGACATTATTCCATGTGGTGAAATTTTTTCATTTAAGATTTACACTTGTTTTATAGTTTCTAGTCTTATCGAATACCCTGGAGAAATCAGTTCGTTGTCTTACACATTCAAAACAAAACACTAAAAATTGCTAATTGTGAAAATGCTCTCATCATCTGTGTTGATGTGGTATCCCTCAAGTTCAAAAATATGTTTACAAAATTGTCTTTTTCTAAAATGTCATTAAAAACTATAAACATGTAATGTTTTTCAATTGATATTTTATTTTATCTTAATTTCTTGATATGAAAATTGATCAGCTTTCTTCAACAGATATATGCATATTTTTAAGCTACAGCATTTCCCTCTAACCTTCCATCCCATCACATTCCTCCAGTCATGAACAGTCAAGGGTGTAATGTTCATACCTTCATTTATATTTCATGTTAAACTTTTATATTTATTGTGCTCGACCTAAGAAGCATGTTGAAGAGAAACATTTTTTTTGATTCTCCTCTTCTACCAAAACATTAAGTGTGCATTAGCAAAACCAGTTGTTATTTATATAAACATATTTCTTTGAATAAAATTGCCACTTTGTGCCCCTCACATATATAATATGAACCTGAATGTTCCATGATTCCTAAATCCAAAAGATACTCTCTTAATCTTTTCTGGTCTCCTAGAATTTGTTTGAGGGGCTAATTTTGCTGGAGACATTATGGATCAACATATTTGTACAATTTTACTCTTCTCAGTAACTGCATTTCCAATTAATAATTTGACCTTTTTTTCTGTATTTAATTTCTATGATGTCGTTGCATTTGGATTAGAAGAAAGAGAAGATTACAGATCACATTGGGCTGCAATGGTATTGTCTGTGTGTTTCTCCAGAATTTGCACATTTGTTTGTTTTGAATGTACAAATTAGTATACCAAAATACATACCAATATTTATGAATATGTATGTTTGTATACTCACATACACATGCACACACAAACATCTATATTTACATTTTTATGACAATAAGAAAAATGGATTGACATACACAGAAATATTTTGTTCTTGAACAGTATCAGTCATGTCCGATACTCTGTAGCAGTATTCAGGTTGTTCTTGACCATAGGACTAAATCCCTTCGCCATATCTTTGCCTAGCTAATTTTATCTCCACGGAAACTTTGGGAAACCAATTTTAGTGGGTAGCCTAAGGTCACGTGACAGGTAAGTATATGAGCTGGAAGTCAGATGGCTTCCTAATGATGCATCAAAGTCAGACATGAGATGTCCATGAAGTGTCATTATGAATTGATGAGCCTTCCACCAGCAGTGGGATTAGTGTGAAATGATTAGGTGAAGTTCCAAGACCCTTGTCCTGGATTTCTAGGTCTTTGAAAAGAAGACAGACATTCCAAAGTTGCTCTGTCAGAATAGAGATGAGGTTATGATTGTTCTGGTCCAACTCCACAATCGGAGGATTTTGAGGTTCATGCCTCTGTCCTCCAAACAAAGGGTTTCTTACCTTCCCTCTTAGACCATAACTTCATATTAAGAATTCAGTAGGGGTCAGCTAGGGGGTGTAGTGGATAAAGCAGCGGCCCTGGAGTCAGGAGCATCTGGCTTCAAATCCAGTCTCTGACACTTAATAAGTACCTAGCTATATGGCCTTGGGCAAGCCACTTAACCCTGTTTGCCTTGCAAAAAAAAAGAAAAGAAAAGAACCTAACCTAGTATTTTATTGATTTACTCGTGATAATTATAACATTTTTCAGTCTATATCATGAAAACTAATATTTTTTTCTTATGGAGAGAATTTTCCTACAAATCAACTGTCTCAAATAAGTGAAGGGAAAGATAGAAAGGTTTGCATGATTTCGTTTTTAGATCTAAGATCATCTGACCATTAAAGTACTTTCAATATTGTTACATCGTATCTATTAGTTATGCAGTAATCAAAGTTTTCTGAGCACACTTTATATTTCTCTTCTATTACTTTTAGAAACAAGCATTCAAAATAATCTTAGAAAATGCATTAACTAATAAGGGATCTAGAGAAGTTAAACCAAGTGGTGCACCTCCAAGTATTTCTACTGGACATCATTCTCATCATTCACCTGACCTTGCTTCTACTGGACTGGGCAAGTTACTATAGGGTCATGATTCATGATGTCCTCATTGGACATTATTCCATGTGGGGAAATTTCTTTCATTTCAGATTGGCACTTGTTTTAGATTTTCCAGTCTTATCAAGTACCCGAAGGAAATAAGTTCATTGTCTTACACATTCAAATCATTGGAAATGGTCCTTTGCTAATTGCAAAACTGGCCTCATCCTCTATGGTGATGTGGTAACCCTCAGGTTCAAGAATATGCTTACTGAATTCTCTTTTTCTAAAATATCACTAAAAACATTAAATATTGTAACTTAGTTTTTCAATCGATATTTTATTTTTTCCTAATTTCCCTTTTCAGAAAATGTACCTGATTTCTTCCACAGATAGTAGATTTTTAAACTACACAATTTCCCTCCAAGCTTCCATCCCATCACATTCCTTCATTTATGAACATTCAAATGTGTAATGTTCATACCTTCATTTATATTTCATGTTAAAAGTTTATATTTAATGTGCTTGACCTAAGAAGCATGTTGAAGAGAAACATTTTTTTGATTCTCCTCTTCTACCAAAACATTAAGTGTGTATTAGCAAAACCAATTATTATTTATATACACATATTTCTTTGACAAAAATTTCCACTTTGTGCCCCTCACATATATAATAGGAACCTTCCTGTTCCATAATTCCTAAATCCACAAAATATGCTCTTGATCGCTTCTGGTCTCATGCAATTTGTTTTGGGTATAATTTTGCTGGAGATGTTATGAATCAACATATTTGTACAATTTTCCTCTTCTCTGTAGCTGCATCTCCAATTATTAATTTGACATTTTTTTTTCAATATTTACTTTCTATGTTGTCAGGATTTGGATTGGAAGAAGGGGAAGACTACAAATCACATTGGGCTGCAATGGTATTGCTATTGTTATTTTGAAATTTTCTAATGGATTGCTGCTTTCAAAATTACATTAATGATTGATTTCATTATTACTCAATGTAATTACCAATTTGAATTAGAATGAAAAATTTTAGAGCTCAAAAAACATAAGCCATGGGATCCATTTGGGAACTAATGAGATGATTTTATGGCCGATTGTGAGGATATTCCTGCATGATGTTTACAGGAGAGCTCAGATGAATACAAAGGAAAATGACAAAGTAAACTCTGGTAAATAGGAAAAGACTTCACTAAAGAGTTTTAGGTCAGATTGCAAGTTTGGTTAGCAAAGAGGAGGCAGAAAATCCTTCCAGGAGAGAAGATAGGCTGAAAGAAGTATGTGTACTCAAAAGGAATGTAAAGAGTGAAGGTTAGCTTTTAATATTGGGCTGATTACAAGAAGTATCAAGTCTTTTCCATAATTAAGATACTGATTGAGACTTTGATAGCTTTAGCGTTGAGGATTTGATATACATAAAATAATATTGTGAAATGTTGTATTTTAGGATAACTTTTAGTGCTCAGTGTAGAAGCGTAACTTGAGCAGGTCTGAATTGATGAAATAAGGATTGCAGATGGGTCAGCTATTTAACACAGTATCTAGAGAACCAACTCTGTAGTCAGGACTACCTGACTTCAAATCAGACTTCAGACACTTAATAATTGCTTAGCTGTGTGACCTTGGGCAAATCACTTAACCACATTGCCCCATCCCAACAAGGAAAGAGGTAGAATTTATGACTGGAGAAGCAAGAATGATTTAATGACAGGTTGCTTCTATAGTTTGATTACATTTATTTATCTTTGGCTCGTTCTAAGGCAGTGGGGCTAATGAATTTGTCCATGATGATAGAGCTTGGCAATTATCAAGAGCATGAGAAGGGTTTTATCATTAGGTCCTACTGATTCCAGGCCCTTCCTCTCTCCACTATGCTGCCTCGCTTCCCATATTGTTCTTATTGTAGTCAAACATTAAGCGGTCCTTTGGAATAACTTCCCATCATCAAATGAAGGAGATAGGTGATTGCCTTTTTAAGGCTGAGGATTTGGAAATGTGAAATGGAGAAATTGTTGTTTCTCATGTGATAGCATTCTAAGGCTCCTTTTTAATATAGTACTTTTCATGAAATATTTCAGTTGTTCTGTCTCACAGATTGCCACAATATTTTTCTCCTTATAAGAGAGATTTCTAGGTCTATTGCCAAATGTCGGATCAGAAATCACTGTGACATGGGAATTTCTCTTGTAGTTGAGATAGTCAGATGATGGAATTCACTCACAGCTTGATGCTGGAAGTCACTAAAGGCAGAGGTATGAAGTGTGCAGAGAAGAAATGGACATCGGAATGGTTATTGCTAATTTTATGCAACATTTATAGTAGAGTAAATTCTTGCAGCTGATAGATTGCAAATAGTTAACCTCTGGGAGTTTGGAGGCCTGGGCATATATTAAGGATATCAAGCATGAAGAAGAACAGAAATAATCCCACTGGAGGGGGACTGTAGAGAGGGTAATAATGGTCTCAAATATTCGACGTTCAACAATGGTTTTTTTTCAGTACATGTCATGTAGGCATCATTAGATGTTTTCCAGATGGTCTGTATTTTTCTCCAAAATTTGCACATTTTTGTGTCTGTGTAAGTACAAATTTATATATCAAAATACATACCATTATTTAGTAATATGTACATGTGTACACTCATAAAACACACACAGATACACACATATATTTACATTTTTACAGAATTAAGAAAGAACAACATGCACAGATATTTTGGTGTTGAACAATTTTAGTCACGTCTGATGATTTGGAGCAACATCCAAGTTGTTCTTGACTATTGTCATATCTTTGTCTAGCTAATTTTATACCTCAGGAATCATTGGCAAACCAATTATAGTGGCTTCCCCAGTGTCTTGTAGCAGGTAAGTTTCTGAGACTGGAAGTCACATAGGTTCCAAATGATGCATCAAAGTCAGACATGAGGTCCTCATGAAGCATCATTGTTGATTCATGAGCCTTCCACCAGAAATAGCATTGTGGCTGATGTCTTGGATTTCTAGGTGTTGGAGAAGTTGTCAGTGTAGCAGCTAGGTGGTGCAGTGGTTAGATCATCAGCCCTGCAATAAGCAGTACCTGATTTTAAATCCGGCCACAGACAATAGTTACATAGCTGTGTGACTTTGAATAAGCCACTGAACCCCACTGCCTTGCAAAACAAAAGAAAAGGAAAAAAAAAAGAGAAGTGAGGCATGTTCGAAGGCATATTCTTAAGAATAGAGATGAGGAGATGCCTGTGCTTGTCTGACTCCTCAAATGGAGGTTTTGAGGTTCATGACTCTCCTCCAGTTAGAGGCTTTCTTTCCTTCCCTGTTAGATAGTTACTTGAGGTTAAGAATTGGGTGTGGGCTATCAATTTTCTCAGTTCCTAGTATTTCAGTGTTTAAGTCTATCTGTCTGTATCATGATAAATAATATTTTTTCTTATGGAGGAAAGTTTCCTGTAAATCAAATGACTCGAATCAGTGAAAGTTAAAAATCTAAAGGTCTGCATGATTTGGTTTTAGATCTAAGAACGTCTGAAAGTTAAGGTACTTTTTATATCATTGAATTATTTATATTACTTATAGATCAATCAAACTTTTCAGAAGACACTTTACATTTCTCATCTGCTACTTTTAGAAAAAATCACGCAAAAAAAAGAAAAAAAAATGCATCAATTACCAATGGACCTAGAGAAGTTAAACGAAGTGATGCACCTCCAAGTGTTTCTACTGGACATCATTCTCATCATTCATTTCAGCATGGTGCTACCAGACAACATAAGTTACTATAGGGCCATAATTCATGATGTCATCATTGGGCATTGTTCCCCCGTGGAGAAATTTCTATCAATTCAGATTTCTTCTTATTTAATGGTTATTTCCTTGAAGGTAAAATTAGATTATGTAGATTTGATTAATAAACAGAAAGACAATATCATCTATGACCTTGGCATTGAGACTGGGGAAGGCATAGGGGCCTAAGTTCAGATATGTAGTATATATGATTTTACATAAAGTCTAAAGACCTCTTACAAGTTTAACTTTTTTAGTCCAATGTGAATACTTGCCTGAGCATCAGTTGATTACGATATTAGAAATTAAATCTAATAAGACAAAAACAAAGATGACTAGGTGTTGCAGAGAGTGTGTATGAATTCAATGAAAAGAGCGAGAGAGAAGAAATAATCATGAATAACTTGTAGTTGCTGATTGGCTCTGATAATTGTCTCTGTTAATGGTTATCTCATCTTCCTTATGATTCAAGTCTATATCACAATTCTTTTTGAATATATGGAATAGACCTGCATTTTCATTGGTGTGAGACCACTCCCTTTAGTAATGCTGGTTACCACTTTCTCTGAAACTTAAGGTTTCAGAGAATTGGCTTACTTATGATATGGCAGTGATTTGTTCATCATCATACTCCCAGTATTTAACAGAGGTGAGACTTGAGTTCAGGTTTTCCACATTCCTTGAGCAGTCCTCCTTCCAGGCTTCCTCTCCTATATTCCAGAAGTCCAGTCCTAATTTATGGTGTCCAAGGCAAATATTGCATTAATCTTTTAGGCAACATGAGAAAAAAATCCAACAACAGATTTCTTTAATTTTTTTCAACCTGTTCTCTCTTTAACTTGGTTTGTCAGGTCTTACTTGCTCATGGAAAGATATCTGTTCATGTAGTCTAAGAAATTATTATTAATATCTTGAAGAAATACTTTTCCTTTGTAATAACCTTTAAAAAATAATGCATTTACTTGACCTTTCAAATTGTTTAGTTTGAGCAGATAATTCAGCAAAATCTAACATTATCCTAGGAATTTATCTATTCCATTCTGTCATGTATGTCTTCTTCTTTTTGTCATTTTGTCCACAAATATAAGATGAGGCAATTTGTCACATGTTTTTCTGAAATTCTGGTACTCTGTTATGACAAACAATCCCTTTGTAAGTCAGTCTAGTAACCCTATTGAAATGTGATGATATTCTTGTATGCATTGAGAGTGAATGAGGTCACCAGGAAAACCTCTGAAAACAGATTGATTATCTCTATTCCCACAAAAGTCTCCAACCATTTCTGAGGCTTTGTAAAGTCAATAAAGGATAAAGACTAAGGTAAAGGTTGTTAGATTTAGCAATTATGATAACATTGATAACTTTGCAATAAGTTTTTTTTTCCATTAATCTTAGGTCCAAAGGCAGATGAATGTGTTTGAGAAGTGAAATTAACTAGAAATTAGACAATGAAAATGAGGGGAAATATTGGACAATAATTTGAGAAGATGTCATGATTAAGTGAGGTATAGGTGGAGATCCCATCCTTTTAAAGGATCCAGAAAATAAGACGTTCTTTCTATATTCTGATATTTATCCTTTCCATGAATCATTATCCTTTGCTTATAGTTTTGTCATATTTATTTTTTATTTTTTTAAATTTATTTTTTATTCTCATTTTGTACAAAAGTTTTTTACATTAATAATATTCTTGTTTACAAGTAAACAAAATACCACCCCTCCCCCATGAATACAGATAGACTTGCTTGGGAAAAAAAAGTAAAGGGGAGAGAAAAAATTAAAATAAAAAAATAATAGTAATAATTGTAGGTATGGCCAGGTAGCGCAATGGACGAAGCACCAGCCCTGGAGCCAAGAGCACCGGAGTCCATATCCAGCCTCGTATGAGCTCTGTCATAGGCTGAGCCCAATTTCTGTTTTTCTTGGAGTCTTTAGATGCAGGAGCTTGTGCTTCCTCATCTTCAGACTGAGTATTTTGATCTCTCTTAGGCTCATTTGCAAAATATTTCTCAATAGTCTTCCTTTTGTTTCTTTTCCTGCTCATTTTCCCGTCCTGGGCCTGGTTTGGGGGTGCTGCCTGAGCTTTTGGGACACTCCCACAAGTGTCTCAGTGTGTGAGGCTCTGTCTTCCCTCCTGGTCTGAGAATGACTATAAGCACCTCCCTCTGCCACGGGACCCAGGTTGGGGGGCCCTGCTGTTCCATGGGGGGGCCTAGACTGCTATCAGAATCTGAATGTGGTCAGAGCCCCAGAGTCCTGTTCCAGAGGCAGAGGACAGAGCTCTGCAGTCTCTCTTCACTCCCCTCCCTCAGCTGAATGGGCTCATGCCCTGGGGGCTCCTGCTTACCTGCTCAGCTTGCTTCTGTTTTCTGGATCAGGGCTGGGGAAAGACCATGCTGCTGGCTGTGTGCCCTGAGGGCTGGGTTCCACGTTCTCCCTATGGCAGAGGTCCCCCGCTGTTCACCCACTTTGCTCCCTGTGCTCCTCGGGGTGCAGCTCAGGAGACTCCCCCACTGTTGTGAGATGAGACTCCCAGCGCACTGGTGTTGCCTCCAGGAGGCTGAAGTTCTTTCGCTCTGGCAGGCTGCCTCTCCGATCCCGGGGAGCAGAACCTTTCTACTCCTTTCCAGGTTACCTTTAGTAGGAGAACTGCCTCACTGGGTCCCTTTGTGGGTTCTGTCTCTTGAAAATTTAGTTAGAATCCTTAGCTGATGAATTTTATCAGAGAGCTCCTAAGACTTGATCCCTTCTTGTCGCCATTTTGGCCTCATCTTGATTTTTGATCCTGATTTTCATTTAGAATATTTCTAACTGCCTCCAGTTTAGTCATATTTAAAAGGGTCTATTTAAACTCTGTAAACTGTGTTCATGTTAAATTTGTCACAAATATCGGACAATAATTTGAGAAGATGATTAAGTGAGGTATAGGTGGAGATCCCATCCTTTTAAAGGATCCAGAAAATAAGATGTTCTATTTATATTCTGGTGTTTATCCTTTCCAGGAATCATTATCCTTTACTTACAGTTTTGTCATATTTAAAAGGGTCTATTTAAACTCTGTAAACTGTCTTCATGCTAAATTTGTCACAAATAATGAAAGTTAACATACTGAATCTTCAAGAAGTTTGATTATTCTGGGGAAAAATACTATCTTGCAATCAAATTAAAATACATCACATTTGTGGGAAAATGGTGTTTTAAAAATAAATGGAGGGGCAGCTAGGTAGTGCAGTGGATAAATCACTGGCCTGGAGTCAGGAGTACCTGGGTTCAAATCTGTTCTCAGACAATTAGTAATTACCTAGCTGTGTGGCCTTGGGCAAGCCACTTAACCCCTTTTGCCTTGCAAAAACAAACAAAAACAAATGGCAGCTCTTTCTATTAAAATACAGTCACTGAACAAATCCAAATTGTCTCAAGGCCAAGAAGACATGGTCTCATCTCTGACACATACTGGCTAAAAGACCCTGAGCAAGTCACTTAGGTCCCTAGGCAATTCTCTAAGACTCAAAGTGACAGAGAAGATATTAGAGTTTCTTCACTGAGAGTTCTCTTGAGATAGATCACAGGTTAAACCTCACATGTTCAGGTTCAACTTTCTAATCCTAAATAATTTGAAAAGTCAAGCGTAAGTTATTGTCAAATGGTTATCACAAAAGAAAGCTTTTCTTCAAGGATCTCACTAATAGTTTCTTAGAGTATACATGAACAGTTAATTTTTGATGAGAGAGTAATCCAGGTAAAATAAACTATGCATAAAAAAGTAAAAGTGATAAAGCTAGATTTTAATTTGAGTGAGTGCAGGTAAAGATTAAATATGTCACATGGATTAACACTAATATAATATTTAACGGTTTATAGTTATCTTCCCCAAAATTAAATATAATCAGCAGAATGTAGTTTCCATACCAGGGAATTTAATTTTATTTCTGTCATTATCCAAGATCCATCATTGAAGATAATTATATTAAGGTTTAACTGTTTATCTGGGTTTTTTTTTCAATCGATTTGTTTGACCCGTGGCATATATTTTTTAGAAATTCTGTTAATTATCCTTTCAGCTCAGTCAATATCTCTTCATGTTATCATACTCCATCTATCTCTGAGGTAACTAAATGTTTTATAACACATTTTATATTAACTGCTGGAGTAATATCTATTTGGTTTGTTTGCATAATTTCTTCACATAATCAGAGAAGCTTATAGGGTTCATTAATGATACAGAGCTCCTGTACTTTTATTTTCCTATGGAACATGGTGCCATGAAAGGGGCCGTTTTTTTTCCTATTCTTTCCTGATCAGTGGTTTTACTTGTAAGATTTAAGTTTTGTTTTCTCTGTGTTTTGAAATAATCAGATTGATTTTGTCTTTTTTTAATCGATTTGTAATCTCACTGCCTAAGTCATGAATTTCTGTATTTCAGAAATTCATCTGTCCTATAATGAATGAATTTAGAAATCTAGGTGTCTTGTTAATCACTTTTCTACTCCTATGAAAAGAAAATTTATTAAACGATAATGAGGGAAGTAGACTCCAGGGAGTCTGATTCTGTGTGTTTATATATCATCAAATTATTCTTCAAGGATATTTGACTTGATATCCAAAGAATTCTCTAATTTTGCAGGTGTATTCAAACAATGAGCATTTCATTGTCACAAGAGACAAGGTAGGTGTTGTTGCTAACCACTCAGTACTAATTTTCACTTAAAGCTTCATTATATCCCAATGCCTATGATGCTTTTTTACTCTATAAACAATCCCATTGATTTTCCCCCCTCCCCAACTCTGTTTTTAGTTCTCTTGTAATTCTAGAAACTAAATAATGTCTAGTAAATCCCTCCCTTCCAGTATTAAGTAATTGAGAAAGGCCATTAATCCAACATATGAGTTACTGCTAGCCTAACTAATAAAATGATCATGTACATGTACATTGTCTCTCAGTTTTTCTTTAATTTTCCAATGTAAGAGTTTCATCAAGATTATATATATTTAAATTTTCACAACTTGTGAATTGGTTTGAAATGGGTATGTCACAACAAACAAAGTGTAGTAATAGATTTGAGATTATAAATTCATCAGCTAAAGTCCATAATTAGTTAAATAAAAATCTTATATTTCATATATTGATTATAAAAATAAACTAGGCAAATTAAAGCTGTCATAACTTCCATTCCCAGTAATGATGGACTTTCATTTATGAAAGAAAATTAATTCTAAGTAATATAAATGTTTTGCTTACATATTAATATAGATTCAATACAAGAATTGGAATTTAAAGGACTATCAGAGGAACGACAAGAAAATTTGGATAAAGATGACCAGGAATGGGTATGTAAAAATGATATTGAAATTTCTGCTATTCAATAACAGTGATTTTTGTGTGAGTTTTGAATTTTAGAACTTATTTTACTTTTAAATGCACTTTTAACTGATTTCAGGAGGTAAAATTTTCTGTGGACGTACAGGGACGTCAACCCTATTGTATATCAATGGAGTAAAGGAGTTGTTCCTGGATATGGTTCACTGGTGGTATTATTGTAAATTTCTAACATTATAAGGAAGTTAACTTTGGATACTGATCATCTAATTATCTTTCCCTTAATTGACAAAAACAATGACAATAATCGAAATATCATGGATTTGAGCATCTTAATTCTAAATTCTTTCTCTTAAACAGTCTAAAGTTATTGGTCGTCAATAACAAAATAATACCCTATAATGCCCAAGCCTAGAACTCTATATGTCCTTAGACATGTATGTAGAATCCTATCAATTTGGTAAAAATCTTAATCGATGATTTTGAAGATGCTATAATAATAAAAGCTTGGCATTGATGACCTTCTTTAACCCAAATAATGAATCCAGTCTATTGTATTCTTAAAAGTAGATGCTGTGTGAATGAAAATTATTCAAATGAAGCAGCCTTTTGTATTTGAACAACTCTAATTGATTGGGATGTTTTTCTGAGATTGAGCTATAAGTCTATAATTATTTGATGACTATTATCCCAGCATCCCTAAATCTTATCTCCTGTATACTAGATTACTACAGTTGCTTAGTAGACCTTGTTAAATGAATCCTAGAAGACTTCTAAGTGTGTTTTAGTTCTTCTGAAGGCACTGTAGTTTTTAAGCATAATAATACAGATGTGGTCTGAGTAGACCAAAGTAGAGGATTCTTATGTCTCTCACGAAGGATGGTGTAGGCCTTTGGCTGTAGACAAAGATAAACTCACCCCTCTTGTTAGTCAAATTACATTAAAGTTATGAGAAACTAGCAAACACGTGTAAGTTTTTCTTTTATGAACTACTATGAAAAAGTATTGCCCATTATGTACATATGCTGCTATTTTTTTATACAAGTTCAAGATTTAAAAATTTTTTCCTTTTAAATTGTATTGTTAGCATCAGTCTATTCTTCTGTCTTTTCAATATCCTTTCAAATTTTTGGTCCATGATTTCATTTTATCTATAGCCTCCTTGTCATTAGAATTGTATCTATCATTTCATTCGGATTGAGAATTTAAAAGGTTTAAGAGAATAAGTCTAAAGGAAATCTACTAACTCATTTTCAGATTGAATTAATATTGCTTAAGTTTCCCCAAAGAAAAAGCTATCTAGTTTTCCTTTAATACAGTCCCCATATTTCGTTTCATAGGCAAAGATTTTGTGAGAAACCTCTGCAAATTCTTGGTGACATCCAAGCATACTGTGTCTTTTACATTCTGTGAATCTCATCATCTATTCTCTAGTCTACCGATAATTACATTTGTTAAATTTTAAATATTTATATGTTTTTCCAACTACATGTAGAAATAGTTTGTAACCAATCATTTTTGCAAGGTTTTGAGTTATACATTTCTCTCTCACCTTCTCTATCCTGTCCCCATGACAGGAAACAATTTGATATAGGCTCAACATTTGTAACCATGATAAACAGAGATCTATATTCATCACGGTGTGAGAGAAGAGCCAGATCTAAACGGAAGAAAGAAAACATAAAGGAGAAAAAAAAATGACATAATGCACATGAAAACTTTTTAAAAATTGAAGATAATAAGATAGGGATGATATTTTCCAAACACAGGTCTTAAAATTGTCTTTGTTCATAGTACTGCTGAAATGAACAAGTCCATGATGGTTGATCATCATCTATGCTATTGTTAGTGTGTATAATATTTTCTGGTTCTACTCATTTCATTCAGCATCAGTTCATGCAAATCTTTTGCTTTTCTGAAATCCCATCTCTTATTTTCTTATAGAAAAATAGTATTCCATCACATACATATAATTGCCACTTCAAAAAGTGTAGCACTGAATATTTTTGTGCATATGGGATTTTTACCCCTTTTCATCATCTCTTCAGGATATAGAGTCCCAATAGAAGAATCATGGAAACAAGTTATACCCATTATTTTGCCCTTTGGGTTTAATTACAGATTGCTCTCTAGAAGGATCAGATGAGTTCACAACCCAACTGACAATGCATTAGTGTCCTAGTTTTCCCACAACCCCTCCAATATTGATCATTTTCCTTTCAAGTCATTTTAGTCAATCTGAGTGGTGTGAGGGTGGTAGCCTAGAGATGTTTTAATTTTCATTTCTCTCTTCAATAATGATTTAGACCAAGTTTTTATATGACTGTAGATAGCTTCGACACCTTTCTATCAATTGGGGAGTTTTTTTAAAACAAATTTGACTTTGTTCTGTATATATTTTAGAAAT
This sequence comes from Macrotis lagotis, assembly GCF_037893015.1. Taxonomy (NCBI): domain Eukaryota; kingdom Metazoa; phylum Chordata; class Mammalia; order Peramelemorphia; family Peramelidae; genus Macrotis; species Macrotis lagotis. The sequence goes on along the minus strand of NW_027421939.1, from coordinate 142,731 downwards.
GAATCCTTTGGCAGAAAGAACTAGTAAACATTGTTTCCCAACATACTGCATTCCTTATCATCTTGTCATTGTGATTTTGTTTTTGCAAATGTAATCAAAATTATCCTGTTTGTTTTTTTCTCATGTTCTCTGTCTCTTCTTTGATCATAAACTGTTCTCCTTTCCATAAGTCTGACAGGTAAGCTATGTCTTAATAGGCCTCTCTCTCTCCTTAGTTTTTCCCATACTCTCTTCCAGTTTTCCCAGCAGTTTTTATCCAACAGTGAAATTTTATCCCACATGCTGGAATCTTTGGGTTTATGAAAGAGTAGATGATTATAGTCATTTGCTACTGTCTTTTTTGAAAGTAATCTGTTCCATTGATCCTCCACTCTATTTCTTAGTTGACACCAAATAGTTTTGCCAACTGATGGGTAACAATATAATTTTAGAACTGGTCTGGCTAGACTGTCTTCCATTACATTTTCCAGTCATTAATTTCCTTGACTTCTTGACCTTTTGTTCCTCCACATGAATTTAGTTACTATTTTATCTGGCTCATTAAAGTAATTTTTTTTGGAAGTTCGATTGGTATGGCACTAAATCAGTACATTAATTTCAGTAGAATTTTAAATTTTATTACGTTAGCTTAGTCTACCCACGAGCAAGTATTTTATGTTTTCCACAGTTATTTTAAATGAGATTTCTCCTTCTATCTCTTGCTACTGCAGCTTGTTAGTAATACATAAACATGCCGAAATTTGTGAGAGCTTATTTTATATCCTGCAACTTAGCTAAAGTTGCTAATTGTTTCCAGTAGTGTTTTTAGATGATTTTTCTAGTTTTCTCAGGTACACCATCATATCATCTGCAAAGAGTGGGAATTTTGTTTCTTCATTATAAATTCTGATTTTTTCAAATTCATTTTCTTCTCTTATTACTAATGCTAAGAATTTTAATACAGTATTAAATAACAGTAGTGATAATGGGCATTCTCGTATCAGCCCTGATCTTCTTCTACCTTATCTTCACTACATATAACACTTATGGATGGTTTTAGATAGATCATGCTTATCATTTTAAAAAATATTCCATTGATCCTATGCTGCTTTCTAGTGTTTTAAATAGAACTGGGTAATGTATTTTGCCAAAAGATTTTCCAGCATGCATTGAGATAAGCATATGATTTCTATTAGATTTATTATTGACATGGTCAATAATGCTGATAGTTTTCCTAATATTGAACTAACCCTGCATTCTTGATATAAATCCTACTTGATCATTTTATTATCTTAGTGAGTACTTGCTGTCATTGTTTTCTAATATTTTATTTAAAATTTTTACATCCATGTTCATTAGGAAAGTTGGTCTATAAATTCCTTCCTCTGTTTTGACTCTTCATAGTTTATGTATCACCATTATGTTAGTATCAGGGAAGGATTTCAGTAGGCCTCCTTCTCCTGGTTTTTCAAACAGTTCATATGGAATTTATACAACTTCTTCTTTGAATGTTTGGTGCAATTCACTTGTTAGGGAGTTCATTGATAACTTGTTCTATTTCTTTTTCTGAGATAGGGCAATTTGCATATTTATTGCCTCTTTAACCTGGGCAGGTTATATTTTTGTAAATTTTCATCCATTTCACTTAGCTTATCAAACTAATTAGATTACAGTTGGCAAAATATTTTGAATTCTTTCTTTCTATAAAAATTTTATTTAAGGCAGTGGGTTTGAGTGACTATTCCTGGGTCACTCAGCTAGGTAAATATTAAGGGTCTGAGGCTGGATTTGAATTCAGGCCCTACTGACTCCTTGGCCTCTACTCTATCCACTGTGCCACATAGTTGCCCCTCGAATTATTTCTTTAATTTGCTCCTCATTGATGTTCATATCAGTTTTTTTTTTCATTTTTTGATACTGGTAATTTGGCTTTCTTCTTTTTTTAATTAAGTTAACCAAAGATTTATTTATTTGATTTTTTTCAGAAAAGCAACTTTTAGTTTCATTTTAGTTCATAAGACTTTTTGCTTTTGATTTTGTTGATTTACATGTGTATTTTTCAGAATTTCTAACTTCTTATTTAATTGGTGATTGTTAATTTGTTCTTTCTCTAACTTTTTAGTTTTATGCTCAGGTTACTGATTTCCTCTTTATTTTATTCATGCATGCATGCATCTAGGAATATATTATTTCCCATAATAACTTCTTTGACTGGATCCCAAAGGGTTTGGTATGTTGTCTCCTTACTGTCATTGTCTTGCTTGAAATCATTGCTTCTTTCTATGATTTGTTGTTTGATCCACTCATTCTTTTAAATTAGGCTAATTAACATTCTAATTAATTTTAGGGCTGTCTCTTCATGGCCCTTTATTGCACATGATTTTTATTGTGTCATGATAAGTAAAGGATGCATTGAATATTTCTGCCTTTCTGCATTTGAATATGAGATTTTGAGACATGGTCATTTTTTTGTATAGGTGTCAGATACCACAGAAAAAAAGATATTCTTTTCTAAGCCCATTCAATTTTCTCCACAATTCTATCTCATCTAGGTTTTCTATCAACGTATTCAGCTCCTAAACTTCCCTCTTATTTATTCCATGTATCTAATTCTGACAGAGGAAGCTTGAGGTCCTCCTTCAGAAGAGTTTTTCTTTCTATGTGCTCCTTAGCTTCTCTTCTAATGGTTTGGATGCTATGCCAATTGGTGCATACATATTTAGGATTGAATTTATTTCATTTTCTGTGGTACATTTTAGGATGATATAATGTCCTTCCTCATCTCTTTCAATGAGCTCTATTTATGCAACTTATTTGCCCAAGATGAGCATTGCTACCCCTGCTTTTTGCACTTCATATGAAACATAAAATATTCTGCTCTAACCTTTTACCCTTCTCTGTTTATATCTCTCTTCTTCAAATGTGTTTCTTATAACAGCATATTAAGAGATTTTGGTTTTTAATTCATTCTACTGTCTGCTTCTGTTCCTTTGGACAGTTAGTCCCATTCACATTCACAGTTATAATTACTACCTCTTTATTGGCCTCCATGCTATCTTCCCTCCCGTATTTGAATCACTTCCTTGTAGACTCTGGCAGAATTTTTTCCTTGATCTGATAATTCTAGAATTTGGAATCAACATTCCTCAAGCTTTTCATTTTAGAATCCCTCTCAGTGGGGCAGCTAGGCTGTGCCATGGGGAGAGAGCATTCAGCCCTTAGTCTGGATGACCTGAGTTCAAATCTGGCTTCAGACACTAAATGATTCACTAGCTTTGTAAGCGTGGGCAAGTCAATTAACCAAGTTGCCTTAAATAAATAAAAAAATTTAAAAAAAGGTTCTCTGTCATAATGAGATCAATGGATTTCTTCAATGACTATTTTATCCTTAAGTTCTTTTATGTTCTCCACAAATATATCTTGAAGAATATATTTCATGTTCTTTCAGGTCACCTTTTGATGCTTAAATTATCTCTACTTGATCTGTCCCATGCTAGATATTTTACCAATGAGATATCTCACATTATTTTTTGCGTTTTTTATATTGTTTAACAGATTTTTGGTGTCTCATGAAGTCATTAGCTTCTACTAATTCCAATTTATTTTTCAGAGAGATATTTTCTGCCTTTTAACATTTAAAATTTTCATTCTGTTCAATTCTTTTTTAAAGGAATTGTTACCTTGTTCCATTTGTCCAATTTTGCTTTTGAGGAATTTTCTTTTTGCATTTGTCCAATTGTATTTTTAAAGGATTTGTTTTATTCTGAAATTTTTTATTATAAGATGTTAACTTTCTCTTCCATGATGATCATTTTCCCATGCATATCTTTTCCCAGTTTTTCCATTTGGCTTTGAAACTTAGAAAAGATCAAAGAGAAGTCTTAATGGGCTAGAGACCAAATTTCCTCTGACGCTTCACATCTATAGAATGCCTTCTGTCTTCCTTTTCTGAGCTAGTAGCCTTATATCCAAGGTAACATTCAATAGACCTGGCCTTTTTTTCAATTTGGCACATTAGTGTCCCCTGGCTTCTTGTGTTGGGGAGGGTTGGTTCACACACCTGCAATGTTGAGAATTCTGGAGGTCTGTTCACAGGAGTTAGAAATTCCAGGGGGATTGGTCAGTGGGCCATCCACTAAGGAGCACCAGAAACTTTGTCTGCACTGTCTGCTTTGGAGGTGTCAGTGGTCCATTCGCTGGTGCTCGGGCTAGATCTGGGATGTTCTCACACAACCTATTCACTGGGTGAGGCTCAGGGCTGGCAATCTCAGAGGCTTTCTCTGGATAGGCTTCTGGGGCTTGGGGAAAGGTGCATACACCTGAGACTTTTTCAGTGTATGTAATAGAGAAAGTCAGACTCTCCCACAGGAATGAAAGTTTGGGCGACCTAGACCACCTATACTGGTCAAATGAGTGTCTTGGACAGCCATGCTGGAGCTCTTCCAGTAGTCCTTTCTTGCATACCACTTCTGCATGTTCTTCTCTAGTCTCTGTCCTGGACATCTCCAAACTACCCCCTGACAGATCCTCTGTTCTTCTGTGGGTTCTGTCAATCCAAAATCTGTTAAGAGGTTTGATTCTTGTCAGTTCTGAGGGAAAGTCAGAAGAGCTTAAAACATTGTCAAGTTTTCTTCACCATCTTGAAGGAAAGCCCAATCTACTGATATTTTCAACAAAATAAAATAAAAGAATGTATTAGTTATCTTGTATAACTTTTGAACAAACTAATGTTTATTCTTAATTATTCCCTTTAGAACCTTTTTGAAGAAAAATATATGAATTATTACTTTGATAAATCAGGTTAAAATTTACCAGCAATCAACAATAATCACCTTTTTCTAGTCCCAGGGAAACTCCTTGGTAAACTGTAGCTACTCAAAAATTAAAAAAAAAATTATTCAATTCACTATGCAAATTGTTTTCAGTATCTTGAAATGTCAAGTTGAATAAAATGACACGAATTCAGAGTTTAATAATATGACATGAGGAGGATGTCAGGTTGTCTCCTGCTCTCAATATCTCCTGGCAATATTTTCTAGCAGAGAAATTAGAGAATATTTCAGATGTTCTGTACAAGAATGTTTTTTACCATGTTTAGCTTAGTTGGCATATGCTTGTAGAAGGAAGAGGTCTGAGGGGCATGGAAGACACATCAGGTCACACAGTCTTCTTCTCACAGAGTTACAATACCAAGTTTCAGTTCACAACAGGAGTCTTCAATACCTTTCCTTGCATAGACTCAATGGTTTTATTCACTAAGTCACTGTCCATTTATAGATGAGGAAATTGAAGCTCAGAAAAGCTTAGTGACTTCATTTTTCAAATAGTTGAGTGTAGTGCTTCTTCCACAAAATTCTTATAGATGCCATCAAATAATGTATCTGAAGTGTTGTGAAAACCTTAAATTGCTAGATAAATAGTAGTCATCCTCAGTACTTTTAAGTTTTTATTATTTTACAGTACTTTTACGTGTTTTGTAGGGCAAAGTACAGAAGGATGTATATGAGATTAATGATCTCATTGAATCACCTGACAGATCAAAAGAGGATTATAATTCAACTGCCTCAATTTCAAATCATATTATGTTACTGATTGAACAACTGTGTGTTAATTGTAAAGGTAAGAACAAAGTAGTAGTGTTAAGCAGAAAGGAAATATCTGTGTATACACGAAAAGATAATATCAGTGAAGTCCTCCTGCATTGGCTCGTGGTAGAGTAAAGTTGACTCTGGATTCCAGAAATCTCTGACAGTCCTTAGCAAGCTGAAAAAGATTATATTGGCTGCAGGATGTGAATTATTCAGCCACAGAAATTCTCAACGATAACCCATGATTTGTTTCAACTCCAAAGGAAGCAATAAGTATCTAGTGTGTTCCAAATACACAAAATTTGGATATGGCATAGTCCTTGTCTTCCTTGAGTATGTAGTACACCAGGGAGGTAATATTATGAGAGAGCCAATATTAAAAGCTAATATTAAAAAATACTTGAGGAATACAATTATATTACTATGTGATGTATAAAATGGGAAAGAATATGGACTTTTAAGAATCAAGAGCCTGTTTGTGAAGGTAGTTGAGTTGAATTTTAAAAGGTGGGAATCAATTCAGGGGGTGTACATCATGGGAGTACAGTGGAATGGAGGCAGCATTTCAGGCATTGGAATTTTGAACAACATGGTAACAAAATGACAATGATATTATCAGGAAAATGACAAATCCAGCTTTATGGATAATATTTAACAATAAGAATTATATATGGAAAGGTAAGGCATTGTAGTAGTCCTAGTTTTGTTTATACAGATGAATTATGCCAACTTGGAACTATTTTATGTATAAAATGCCTTACCTAGCTGCATTATAAAATGGTAGGATGGGGTATAAGAATTATAGTTAGTTGTTAATTGAGAACCTCTGAAAAGAACTTCAGGGGGAGATTCATAAAGATATTAGAAAGTGATCCCTTTCAAAAAAGAACAATCTAAATAATAAAATATTTAAAATGTCAAACGAAAATGCCAGAAATATGATATTCTGCCTGCTATATGCAATTCTTCTGTCAGATTGTCATTTTAGTTACTAGACATACTATGAATACTAGGTTCAAATTCTGCCTTAGACCCTTATTAACCATGTGAATCTCAGCAAACCCTCCTTCTTTTGCTTTGAATCTTTGATCTTATGATTTCCCTCTTTATCACCTTTCCTGCCCACTTCATTTAGTGTTTGTTACTCTAGGAGTGCCATTCTTGCCCCCATATCCTTAATGTTTCAGTTTTGCTACAAAATGAAATACACGAAAACTTGAGAGTGGCTGGGACAAATCAGATAACAAAATCTGCTGAATCTGTAAAAGATATATACGTATATATGTATATACATACATATATACATATATATATATATATATATATATAATTTCTTGGATTATGACAAAATTTGGCTATGTATCCCTTTCCTTTATAAAGTGCGAATTTTGTAGAAGTTATTTTCCTTAATACTCAGAGGACTTTTTAAAACTTTCCTGTGGTAGCTCAACTATATTTTAGTTAAATTTGCCAGAAGTCTAGAGAGTGATAAATGAAGATGGTGGTTATTGTATGAATGAATGTTTTATACAGTTTTACTTGGTAAGTCTCTAAAGAAGAAGTAGGATTTAAATATAACTATTTTGGGTAAAGCATTTTTTATAATTATAAAATAATTCAGCATCCTTCCACATATGGACATTAAATGTGTATTCCATCGTATCAATCTTATTTATATCTACCAAAATACACATAAGAATGTTTAATTTTGACATATAAATTTTCTAGTATTATAAAGAATGCTAGGGTCTCAAATAGTTGGGTTTTTTTAGGGTTTTTTTTTTTGGAAGGCAATGGGATTAAGTGGCTTGCCCAAGGCCACATAGCTAGGTAATCATTAACTGTTTGAAGTCGGAGTTGAACTCAGGTACCCCTGACTCCAGGACTGGTGCACTATCCACTACTCCACCTAACTGCCCCAGTTTTTTTTTTTTAATTAAGTACTGTGAAGGAAAAATATTTGGTAGACAGCCATGATGGTTGCATGAAGCTAGAAAACTCCTGGAGCTTTTTCCAAAGCAAATTTGAAAGAAGCCTCTAAATAGACAGAACCTACAAAACAATGAAATAACTTCTCAACAAGATATCTTAGATGGGGGTGGCTAAGCCAGGGTAGCACATCATTAGCAACGTCTATATTAATGTGTTATATTGCTTCGAATATGATATTGTGGAAGGCAAAAAAGTGGCAAAACAACTTGGATTATAACCACAAATCAACTACCCAGCAAAACTGAACATCCTTTTTTTGCAGGGTAAAAGATGTATATTCAGTGAAATAGGGGACTCTGAATCCTTTGTAAAGTTGAACTTCAATTATAAGACTCAGGTGTACTATAGAGACAGGAAGAGCAGATCATGTGGGACTTAATGATGTGGAACTGCTTGTATTTCTGCATTGGACAATGATACTATAACTCAAATGAACCTCAACTATTAAGGCAGTTTGAAAGATTTAGATAGACATGGCATAGGAGGGAGTTGAATTTGAAGGTATAAGATATTTTTAAAAATGAAATTAATGGGGAGAAAGGGCAAAGAAAGGTAGAATGGGCTAAGTTATTTCACATAAAAGAGGCAAGAATATCTTTTGCAATGGGGTGTGTGAGCCTTACTCTCATCAGAAGTGACTCAGAGTGGATAACTTCTGTGTAGGTTATAGACAAGAGAGAAGAACATGAGAGGGTAGTCACATACAACACATTGTTGAGGAAGGAAGGGGTGAAAGGAAAGAAAGAATAGAATGAACAGGGTTGGGGAATAGGATTTAGAGAAATATAGATAGCAATAGCAAATGTAGGGGGAAATTTTTGAAAAAAAGTTCTCTGTTTAACTTAAGATAAAGAATGCTATTTATCTGATGGTGTTTGAAAACATACTTAAGCATACTATATATTTTTCTCATTTTATTTTTCATGTGGTTCTGTCTCTTTGTGGAGGGGTATATGTTTATTTTTACATATGACTGTTATCATATATCTATACATTTTTAACCTATACCAAGTAATTTACTTTCTCAATGGGCAAAAAGGATGGGAGGAAGGAAGAGAATTTGGAACTTGAGATTTTTAGAAATAAACGTTGAAATTTACTTTTCCATTTAGCTGGGGGGGATTTAAAAATAAAATAAATTTAGAAAACTCTATCTACTGACAAAATAATATATTGTTGTATATACTTTGGATTTATATGTGGATACTATTTTATCAGCACCTGATTTCATGAATTCCAAGACTATTTGTACTGTTCTGCAGATTTTAAAATGTTAATATTTTTATTTCCTTGTGATTTTTCTCTGTACAGATTCCATTAAGCTTTTGCAAATAAAGGACATAATTCTTAAATATGAATGATCAGAAAAACTTAAGAATGTACATTGTATACTACTCACAGAAAAAGTTAAGAGTTTAGAAAAGATGGTTATCAGACTACAGGAAAAATTATCAGGAACTAAAGCAATGAAATCCCATCTATTCCAGCTAGAGAATCAAAAACATGAATGGGACAGAGAACTCTGTAGTATAAGGTATGGAATTCACAGGTTTGGACAAATATTTGAAAACTTTTCTCTAGTATTGGAACATTATGACAGAGAATGTGAGTGTTAGGTAGGCAAAAGTGACATATGTTTAAAATAAGAGTATAATGAACCCTATGTAATCCTTTTTTTTTCACTGTGGAGTATGATCCATCTTCCTGTTTGGAATAATTTTCAATGAGTGCCCATTATTACTACATGACGTTACTTATTTTGAACAATAGTTGTTTTTCACTCAAAAAAGCATTTATTAGCAAGCTCTCTCTCTTCTTTTCAATATCCCTATTAATATCAAGGACACTATCTCCCTCACATTCTCACATAACTACAACCTTGATGACATCCTTAACTCCTCCATTTTACTCCTCATATTCAATCTGATGACAAATATCCTCAGCTATGTCCATTTGTGTCTCAAAGCTCCACTGTCATTTAGACCATCGTCTGTTACAGGTCTTCAAATTTCTTTCTCTGGTTTAGGATCTTCCAAACACCAATCCATTCTTCACTCACTATCAAAAGTGATTTTTCACAGACTTATCTTATCCTGTCAGTCCTCCTGCTCAATAAGCTGTAGTGGTTCCCTATCATGTGCAAGATCAAATAAAACCTTTCTTTCAAAACTTTTACATCCTGTCACCTTCTTGCTTTCAAATTTTCTCATACTTTTCTCTTATCCTCCCACTCTAGAATCCAACTGTCCTGACTGACTTTTATTCTCTCTTTTTATGATTAAGATAATCAGAGACAATTTTGGAAATTCATCCTTTAAAAATTTTGATGTCCCTCATTCCTTCTTCCCCTTCCTTCTCTCTAACATGACTACCAATTTGATGTAGCTTTTATGTGTGCAATCCTGTAATCCACATTTCCATATTAGTCATGTTTTGAGAGAAGAAATAAACAATAAGGAAATATGCATGAAAAAATAAAGTGAAAATAGCTATGATCTCCTTTCAATGCCCATCAGTTAGTACTTTCTTTGGACATGAATAGCATTTTCCATCATGAGTCTTTTGTAAATTTTTTGGCTTTCCATATTGCAGAGAAGAGTTAAGTTGATAGTTGACCACTATACCTGTTGCTGTGCACAACATTTTTCTGGTTCTTTTAGATTCACTTTGCTTCTATTCATGTGAATTTTTCCAGGTTTGTCTGAAATCTGCCTATTTGTCATTTCTTAGTCCCTCTAGCTACAAGTGCCTTCTTTTCTAACATTACCTTCCATCTATTTTGTATAGAACTTGTTTGTACTGTTTATCTACGTGTTATTTCCCCAGTTAGAAAGTAAGCACCTTAAAGTTAGGGACTGGTGTTTTTACCTTTGTATGTATCCTCAGAGCACAGTCCACTATGTGGCCCACCGGAGTCATTTAATAAATGCTTCTTTATTAACACTGAATGATGTATTGAGAGAGATGCTATATACAAAACAGGTACCTTTTGACTTTCCTATGGGGATTATTTAAGAATAATTTCTCTACCAATTTATAAACCTAAAGAATTTTCTCCTTATAATTACAATAAAAGAAGCAATTTTTCTGATTCTTATTCTTTTAATTTTTGGAAATGTGTCTTTATTTTTTTATGTTCATCTATTTTTTTTAACATTCATCCATATGTATATGTATGAATTTAAGTACAAAATTTATGTATGAATTTCCTTCTTTTCCTGTGAGGTTAATATTGTACATATACATTTTTAATAAACATGTTTATAGATTATTCATATTCAGTATGAAGATTTAGGTTTAAGGGAAAGAGAAAATTTTTCTAAAGAATTCATCAGATTCCTGAAACGTTGTTGTTGTTTTTTTGTTTTATTTTTTTCTTCTCTGAATGGATATAACGTTTTCTGTAGCTAGTCTAAAACGCTTGTCCTAGTTTTCTGAACTATTGAGAGGAGCTGCTTCCATCAAGTTTAATCATCTCACACAATATTGCTGTTGATGTGCTTATTGTTCTCTTGTCATTTATTATTTATGCCTTTCTACATATTTGATTTTGAGTTTTTAATGCCCTAATACTTGGTCAGTTTTGATATAGATGCCATATACTGTAGAGAAGATAGTATATTCTTTTTTGTCGACATTAAGTTTGCACCAGAGCTCTTCTTCCTGTTTATCAGTCCCTTCTTCCCTCATCTTTCTTTTCCCCCATCACACTCCTCCCTGCCCCTTCCCTTTACAATAGGATATTAAACCCAAGTGGGAGTGTATCTGATTCTCTCTCTGGGTGAAATCTACTAAATTGAATTTATTCAGTGCCCACACACTCCCTTGTTTCCCTCTAAAAATATATATATCTTCGTGCCTCTTCATCTGGTGTGATATATCAACCAAGTACTATTAATCAAGTATCATCAGACAAAGCTGAATTATTTGATTTCTTGATAAGCTCAAATTGCTGTCAAAGTACCACCACAATTTCCAATGCCTCTTCTGTCTCATTAGAAGTACATTTCTAAAGAATCTTGAATTACAACAAATTCTGATCATTTTTTAACTTTACCCCCTTTTGAAGTACCCTCTAAGGACACACAATCATCATGAGTCAAAATATCATTCAAAGTCAAATCATTTCATGAACCATTTGTTCCCCGTCCCCTTTCTCCCACTCTTCCATCCCCCCTTCGCCAAATCCCCTTTCCATGATACTTAAACCCTTGTTAAGTAAATATAGATCAAATCTTATCCCTGATTTAATAAACAATAGAATCTTGTACTGGTACACTCTGATGGTCTCTTAAGAACTTTTTATTTGGGGAGGCTAGGTGGTGCAGTGACTAGAGCACAAGCCCTGGAACCAGGGGGACCTGAGTTCAAATCTGACCTCAGACACTTAATAATTACCTAACTGCGTCATTCAACCCCATTACTTTGCTTTACTATTGAATGTAAGATATGGGAGGCACTGACTCAGAATCACCTAGCTTAAGATGGCCTCATTGGGAAAAGTTTTAAGCTTCTTGAGCCCAGCAGAATTAACATAGGTCAAAGAAAACCGAAACACTTAAATTTAGAATAGGAAACCCTACTTTTTATCAAGGCTTTTTGTCTCAAACATAGTGATGTCATCTTGATCTTCTTCAATGGAAAGACAAGACCCAACCATACCCCTATCCTCTAAATTCAACGTCTTCAATTATATTCAACCCTTTATTTATGCTAAGAGAAAAACAATCTTCAAGAGTTACAAGTGTTATTTATACCTCTTACATCTCCATGCAGTCTAATGGTCTTGACTAACATGTTTTGTTTTTTCCATGTTTTTTCCTTCCCCTTTCCATTTACCTTTTTATGCATCTCTTGACTCATGTATTCAGGGATTGAATTCTCTGTTAAGTTCTACTCTTCCTTGTCAGGAAATTTTGGAAACCCTCTATTTTGTTGAACATCCATCTTTTCTCCCAATAGTATATGCTGAATTTCGTAGGGCTGTAAATTCTTGTTTTGAATCCCACGTCCTTTGTTCTCCAAAATATGGTATTCCAGGTCCCTCAGTCCTTCAGTGATAAGGCTGATCAGTCCTGTATGAGTCTGATTGTATTTCCTTTGTCTTTAAATTGTTACCTGTTGTTGCTTGCGATTCCATAATTTTTTCCTCTGGACATGCATGGCATCTTCCAAGAAAATCTTTTATAATTGTCTTCGATCAATATAATGCTGAGAGGAGCTAAGTGCATCATCATACAATGGTTCTGTCAATGTGTACCGTATTTGCCTGGCTCTGCTCATTACGCTCAACATCAACACATGCTAGACTTTAAAGGCTATTCTGGTCTACCGTCTTATGATTTGTTACTCAATACAAGTACTCCATCACTTTCATATACCATAATTTGCTCATCCAATCACTAATTGTTGGGAGTTCCCTCAATTTACAAGTATTTGTCACTACAAAAAAAAATTGTTACAAATATTTTTGTACATGAGTCTTTTTATGATCTTACTCTGGGATAAAAACCTACTGTCAATATTGCTGGCTCAAATAGTGTGAACACTTTTATTCTCATAGCTCCAAATTACTATGCAGAATGATTAGAGCTGCTCACAACTCCACCAATAGTGCACCAGTGTGCCTGTTTTTCACATTGTTTCCACTATTGAAAATTTTCCTTTTTTATCATTTTAGCCAATGTCATAGTTAAGAGGTGATACCTCACATTTGCTTAAATTTGCATTTCTCTAATAATGACATAGAGCATTTTCATATGACTATAGATAACTTAAATTCCTTCTTCTGCAAAATGCTTATTTATGTCTTTTGACTGTTTTTCAATTGAGAAATGACTTGTATTCTTATAAATTTGACTCAGACTTTTCTTCTTCTAAAGGGCCACTTGGATGTTTGTATCATTCATGGGCTATTTTTGGTCAAATTTTGATTAATTTGGCTTAAAAATGTTCAGATTTAATGAATCTGGAGTCCCTCCTGTGATTGTCTCAGCAATATGGAGACTGGAGTGTCCCTCACCCCTGCTTTAGAGGTCATATGACTGGTATTATAGTCCTTATCACTACTGAACAGTGATATTTCAACAAATAATTTAATCTAGGTTTGCACTGAAACAAGAGGAAGAAAAGAGATTGAATGCAGAAATACTATTTAAAAACCTAAAGAAACAATCAGGAAGAAAAGAAAAACCATACAATAAAGAAATGGAGCTAAGACAGCAACTGGAAAGCTCTCCTAGCACTGTTGACCTAGAACTGACACCAATAAAAAGTTATGTTGAAACAGGTAAATTGGAAATTATTTTTAATAACGTCTCTATTTTTTCATCTTATATGCACATATATAATATTAAGTTACAGAATTCCTTCGTTCCACCCTTACTTCCCACCTTAACATTGTACATATGTATTTTTGAAAATCAAGTTTACAGATCACTCATTGTCAGTATGAGCAATTAGGATCAAGGGAAAAGAGATACAAAAGAGATCATTTTTATTAAGTGTTCTTTGGATTCTGATGAATTGCTTTCTAAAAAATTTGTTCTGTTCTGTTTTTCTTCCTCTGGATGGGGATAGTATTGTCCATGTCCCATCTAATATGGTTGTCCTAGCTCTCTGAACTGCTGAGAGGAGCTGCTTGCATCAAGGTTGATCATCTCACAATAATTGTTAATGTGTATGTACACTGTTCTCTTCCTATTTTTCCCTTTGCTCAGCATGAGATCCTGTAACTCATTTCATACTTCTCCATTTACATTTTCATGTAGAACAATAATACGCCATAGTTTTCATGTGCCACAATTTGTTTACCCATTCTCATTTGATAGGTTCCCTTCAGTTTGCCATTCTTTGCCACTACTAAAATAGCTGCTTTGAAAATTTTGGAACATATGAGACTTTTCTCATTATTTTTGCTTGTTTTTTTTTATAATTTCTCCTTGATATAGAACTAGAAGAGGAACTGCTATCAAAGTATCAAAGGGAATTAACATTTTTATTGCTCTTTGGATTATGTTTCCATATTTCTCTCCAGCATGGAGAATGCATCAATGTCCCAATCCCCTCACGACCTCTCCAACATTGCTCTTTTCCACTTTTTCTCATCTTGGCCAATCTCATAGGTGTGAAGTGATGAATTCATGGCTTTTTTACTATGCATTTCTCTAATCAATAATGATTTGGTGAATTTTCATATGATTATACCTTTAATTTCTTCATTTGAAAACTGTCTATTCGTATCATTTGATCACTCATCAGTTAGGGAATGACTTGTAACTTTAAAATTTAATTCAATTCTCTGTATATTTTAGAAATGAAATTTTTGTCAGAACTCGTAGATTTGAAGGTTGTTTCCAGCTTTTTTGCTTTCCCTCTAATTTTAGAAGCATTGATATTTTTAGTGCAAAACCTTTTGTATTAATTATATTCAAAATCATTCGGTTTTTTTCACTTTCTAATGTACTCTAATTCTCACTTGGTCAAAAATGTATCTCCTGTCCATAGATTTGCTAGAATATTTCTTGGTCTATTAATTTATTATGATGTCACCATTTATTTTTAAATCCTGTACCCAATTTGTCCTTATTTTGGTATAAAGTGTGAGAATGTGGTTAATGCCTCATTTTTGCCTGTTTTCCAGATTTCCCAACAATTTATGTTAAATGGTGAGTTGTTATCCCAGAAACAAAGGTGTTTAGGTTTATCAAAGAGTAGATTGCTGTAGTCATTTACTGTGGTTTCTTTACAACCTTTTCTAAGTACCAGGTAATTTTGATGCCTGTTGCTTCAGATCCGCTGTAGCTAGTCCACCTTCCTTTACATATATTTCATCAATCCCGTTGCTATTCTTGACCTTTTCTTGGCCCAGATGTATTTAGGTACTATTTCTTTCTAGCTTGGTAAAATAGTTATTTGATTTGATTGGTATTGCATTGGATAAGTAATTTAATTCAGGTAGAATTTTTCTTATATGAGCTCAGCCTAACATGAGCAATTGACATTTTTCCAATTATTTACATCTCACATTATTTGGATGAGAAATACTTTATTATTGTGTTCATACTATTTCTGAGTTTGTCTTGGGAGGCAGATTCCTAAGAATATAATGTTGTGATTCCTTCTGAGTCTGGAGACTTTTTCTTAGGGAGTCTATTGATTTTTTTTTTCAATTTCTTTCTTCTGAAATGGAGTTATTTAAGTAATTTACTTCTTCGGTTAATCTGGGCAGTTTGTGTTTTTGTAAATATTCATCCTTTTCACTCAGGTTATCCAATTTATTGGCATACAGTTTGGCAAAGTAGTTCCAAAGTGTCTCTTTAATTTCCTCCTCATTGTTGGTTAATTAGTTCACCCTTTTCGTTTTTGGTACTGGCAATTTGGTTATCTTTCTTTTTTTGAGTCAGATTAACCAAAGGTTTATCTATTTTATTGGCTTTTTCAAAAATCCACTCTTTCTTTTATTCATGAGATTGTTTTCTTGCTTTCATTTTATTAATATCTCCCTTGATATGCAGAATTTCTAATTTGGTATTTCAGTGGAGATCTTTAATTCATTCTTTTTCTAGCTTTTTTAGTTGCATACCTATTTCCCTGATCTCCTCTTCCTCCATTTTATTCAGAGAAGCCTTTAGAGATAAGTGTCCCCCAAAACTGCCTTGTCTGCATCCCATAAATTTTGGTATGTTGACTAATTTTTATCTTTTTCTTGGATAAAATTATTGATTATTTCTATTTCATATTCAATCCATCCATTATTTAAGATGAAGTTATTTAATTTCCAATAGGTTTTCAGTTTATATTTCCATGACCCTTTATTACTGGTAGTTTTTAATGCATTTTGATCTGAAAAGTGTGTATTTATCATTTCTTCCTTACAGCATTTGATTATAAGTTTTTTGTGCCTGAGTACATACATGATCAATTCTATTATGGATGCCATGTACAGCTGAGAAAAATATATATTATTTTCCATTCCCATTAAGTATTCTCCAAAGGTCTATCATATATAAATATATATATATATATATATAAGTTTTCTATGATTCCATTCACCTTAACTTTCTTCTTGTTTATTTCTTGCAAACAGGTCAATAGTATTTAAGTATAGTATAAAAAACAGGTCTGTAGTGTTTAAGTATAGGATAAGTAAACTGGGTTTGATCACTCTTAAATATTTATTCATAAATTATAAAGCATTTGAATGCAAATTGCAGGTGAATTACCCATTTAAAAAGCAGATACAGCTAGTACTTTTTATAGCATATGTCACAACATGGTGTTGTGGATAGAACTGGCTTTAGATCAAAAAAGACCTGAATTCAAATGCTTCCACTGATACATCTTGACTGTTTGACACTAGGCAAGTCATTTTACCCAAGTGAGATGTGTTGAATTCCCCAAAACGTGCCCATGAAACTTGGTATTTCGGAATCTATTTGACATAACACCTCTAAGAATCTCTCTTTGACTCTAATTCCAGAGAAGCTGTCCACCAACACTGGCACAGGGAGTTTTCTTATCTGAGATTTCTCTAGGCCAATGAAGTTGCCTTTCTCTTTTTTTTGTATTTCACTGTACCACACATCTTTGAGCCTTTCAGAAAAGCTAGTATGTTTATCTCATTTATTTAATTAAAATGTTCTCATGTCAATTCTTAATGGACTAAAGGAAAACTCTAACTAGATCAAATTTCTGGTCTGACCTGAAAAAAAAGATGAAATTTAATAACAATGAATATAACCTTTTATATTTAACTACACAAATTTGTTTCGCAAGTTGGGGAAATATAATTAGATAATATTCTATCTGAAAAGATGTAGGTGTTTTGTGAACCCCAAGTTTAATTTTGGACAAGACTGTTTTTTGGCCATCATGAAGCAAATATGATTTTGGATTGCTTTAAGAAAAGCATAGCTTCCAAAACTGAGGAAGTAACACTAGCTGACCTTATCAGATACCACATTTTTGGTTACCACAGAATTACCATATTGACCATTAGACCATCAAGAAACAGATTAGCATACCACACTGTCATAAATTTGAAGTCATAAAAATACCATATTGATGATTTTCCCAGCTGTAAAACCATGATGCCTCATTTTCATGAGAAAGTCCTACATGTAAAAGACCAGGTCTCCCAATGTAGACCATCACCTGAAGTCTTGTTTCCTATTCTTGCAGGCCATTGGGTTAAGATAGTTCTGGAAGACACAGTGAGAAGAATCTCTTGGCATAACATTACCTTCCCTTTAATCTATATAATTTGAATGTCACATCATTATTCCCTTGTTGACATGGTCTTTGTCATTTACAAAAGTCAATAATCAATTCATCAATTACAGAATTATAGTAGCTAGTAAGTAAGATGGCAAACAGAGTGAAGAGGGAACTTGAATCCATGAAACATGAGGATCAGTTAAAGTGAATGAATATTTTTACTCTTTAGAAAAGGGAGTCACAGTAACTTTCATCAAGTTTTTGAAGGAGACAGCCATGTGGAAGAAAGATTAAGCTTATTGTGCTTCAGTCTAAGATATAGAACTAAGAATAGTAGAATTTGCAAGAATTTACAACTTTATTGTTAATATCAGAATAAAAGTACTAATGGAACCATTCATAATTAGAGATAGCAGCTTTCCTCACTGGAAAAGACATCAAGCTGAGTCTAACTTAAATCTAATAGGAGTCAGGTAGGTAAGAATGCATATGAATCGAACTGATTACTTAAGGTTCCTTTAGCACTTGAAAATTCTATTCCAGGTGCTTTTCATTTTCAGTAATCTACTTTTCTTATTTTTTTTTTTGCTATTTACCTTTTTTTTTCCTTCAGATTCTACATTGTACTTAAAGATGAAATATTTTTGCTGACTTCTGATAAAAAACAGGATTAAAAGCTCTATGAAATTTTTTTCTCTAGGTTGAAAAGGAGAGAAATGATGCTCTAAAACAACTTGCTCAGGAGAAGAGGGCCAGAACTTTGCAAGAGAGAATTCTGAATGATCTTAGGAAGAAGAGGGAAAAAGAAGCAGTTGCTTCCAAAAGAATTCTGAGTTTGAAGGTATTCACTTTGTCATTTTTGAAACTAATTGCATATTTAAACAAGAAGGACTTTTGTCCTTCATTTTTGGACATATTGTGCATCTGACTGCAACAGACGAGCTGATACAGTTGGTGACCAAAATCAGTGCAGGTGATTTATTTTTCTTTTTGACTTCTTTTCTTTTCTTTTCCTTCCTTCCTTCTCTCCTTTCTTTCTTTCTTTCTTTCTTTCTTTCTTTCTTTCTTTCTTTCTTTCTTTCTTTCTTTCTTTCTTTCCTTCCTTCTCTCTCTCTCCTCTCTCTCTCTCTCTCTCTCTCTCTCTCTCTCTCTCTCTCTCTCTCTCTCTCTCTTTCTTTCTTCATTTATTCATTTTTTTGCAAGGCAGTGGGGTTAAGTGATTTGCCCAGGGTCACACATCTATGTAATTATTAAGAGTCTGAGGTTGGATTTGAACTCAGGTCCTCATGACTCCAGGGATAGTCTGCTATCTACTGTGCTGCCTAGTTCCACCCCCTTTTTGGCTCCTTTTCTTTGAATTAAGTGATGCCTCCACAGACCTGTGTGTACTCCTACTGAACAAAAGCCCTGATTCTCAACAATCACTCTGCTCTTTTCAAACTGAGGGAGTGGGTCATTAATTTCACTAATCCCTAAGGGGAGAAAGCAGTTCAGCTAGGTAGTAGGAAACACCTCAGATATATACAAACCACTTTTTCTTCCTTTTTAAAGTGATTTCATTCATGTGTCTTTCCATAGCAGAGACTAAGGATTAAAAAAATAAATGATAATAAGTTGTCTTCTTATCTCTCTCCTGTTTCATGAAAGAGAAAAAAAATACAAGTATTTGAAATAAGAATAAATTTCACTTAGATTTCTAAAATAAGGCTCAATACATTACTAGAATTTATTCATTCACATTCATCATTGCTCAACATATTAAAAACAAAAGTTCACCCAATGCCAAATTTCAAATTTTTCATTTATTTTCAATAGTGGTTTGAAGTAAATCCTTAGTAATCTCCTGCAACTTGTTCATACCATCCTCCTAATTTTATAGAAGGGATACCATAGACTGGGGCTTCTATGCCCCCCCCAGTCCTGTTTTGCTTTAATGGGAGCAATGTCAACTTTTTGTTCTTTCGTCTCCATAACTCTTTCATTATTTTTTTTTAAATGTGATGGATAGATCTGAAAATGATGCATTTAATATTTCTGCCGCTGCACTTGATGGTGAGGTTTTTATGCCCTATTATATGATCAAGTTTTGTGTAGGTGGCATGAACTGCAGAGAAAAGGGTATATTCCTTTCTACCCCTATTCAGTTTTTTCCAGTGATCTACTATGTCTAAGTTTTCTAAAGTTTTATTCAGCTTCCTAACTTTCTTCATGTTTACTTTGTGACTAGGTTTATCTAATTCTGACAGAGGAAAGGTAGGGTCTCCCAGGATTAGTATTTCTTTTCTTTTCTTTTTTTTTTTTTTTAGTTTTTTTCAAGGCAATGGGGTTAAGTGGCTTACCCAAAGTCACACAGCTAGGCACATATTAAGTGTCTGAGGCCGGATTTGAACTCAGGTACTCCTGACTGCAAGGCCAGCGCTCTTATCAAATGTTCAACCTAGCCACCCCAGGATTAGTATTTCAACATTTATCCACATGCATATGCATTCTTTTTAAATTGCATAATTATTTTCCAACCTCTCTTCCCACCCTTCTCTCCTCAGTGGCAGTATATATACATTTGTGTTCAAAATGTTTAAATATTAGTCATTTTCTGTAGGTGAAATTAAGATTAAGGAAAAAAAGAAGAAAAGCATGAGTAGGAAAGAAAGCTATAAAGAGAAATTTTTAAAAAGTGAATGTAGGGGCAGCTAGGCAGCATAGTGGATAAAGCACTGAACCTGGAGTCAGGAGTACCTGGGTTCAAGTCCAGTCTCAGACACTTAATAATTACCTAGCTGTGTGGCTTTGGGCAAACCACTTAAACCCATTTGCCTTGCAAAAAACTTAAAAAAAATGAAAAAATGAAAAATAAAAAGTCAATATAGTGTTCATTCAGATTCTGCAGGATTTTTGGATTTGGTTTGATTTTTCTTCCTCTAGATGAGGATAACATTGTCTATAGCAGATCTCCTTGGGTTGCCCTAGCTCTCTGATCTGTTGGGAGGAGTTTCACCCATCATGGTTAATCAACTCACAATGTTGTTATTAATAAGAAAAATGTTATCTTGGTCTTGCTCCCTTTGCTCAGCATCAGGTCCTGTAATTTATTCCATGCTTCCTTAGAGTCTGATCATTCATAGTCTCTTATAGAACAACAGTACTCATTAACATTCATATACCATAACTTGTTCATTCCCCAATTGATGGGCTTCCCCTCAATTGCTGATTCTTTACCACAACAAAAAGAGCTACTATGAATAAATATTTTGGAACCTGTGGAACTTTTTTCATTTTACGATTTCTTCTGTATATAAGGCTAGTATTGGTAATGCAGGATCATAGGGTATGATAAGGTTTATTACTTTTTGGGCATAGTTCCATATTGCTCTCCACGATGGTTGGATCACTTTACAACTCCACCAACAATGCATTAATACCCATTCCTCCCACAACCTTTCCAATATTGATCACTTACCCTTTGTGTCTTCTTTGCCAGTATGATATGTGTAAGGTATAACTTCATAGTTGTTTTAATTTGCATTTCTCTAATCAGTAATGATTTGAAGCATTTTTTTCATATGATTACATATGGCTTTGATTTTGTCATTTGAAAACTTTCTATTCAAATTCTTTGACCATTTTTTCAACTGGGGAATGATTTGTAACCTTATAAATTTGATGGTGTTCTCTACATATTAGAAATAAGATCTTTATCAGAAGCTCTAGTTGTGGAAATTATTTCCCAGCTTTTTTTTCCCTTCTAATCTTGGAAGCATTGATTTTATTAGTTCAAAATTATTTCATTTCATATAGTCAAAATCATCCATTTTGCAGTTTATAAAGTACTCTATTTCTTGTTCATAAATTTCTCTCCATTCTATAGATCTTACATAGATTGAGTATTTCTTGCTCTATTAATTAGTCTATGATAATGCCTTTATGGAAAAATCCTGCCCCCATTTTGAATTCTGTTTGATATAAAGTTGGAGATACGTGCCTGTGTTTAGATGTTGCCATTCTGTTTTCTATTTTTCCCTACCTTTTTTGAACAATAGTGTGTTCTTATCCCAGAAAATTGTCTTTGCATTTGTAAGATTACACTAATCTATATTAGACAAATAATAGTTTTTTACACTGTTCTTTGTAAACGTATCTGAATGCATTTATCTATTACTCCATTTTTTATTCCATAAGTCAATGGGGTTATTTGACTTGAACAAAGTTGCATAGCTAGGCAATTATTAAGTGTCTGAGCCTGGATTTGAACTCAGGTCCTTTTGACTCCAGGTCAGTATTCTGTCCACTATGCCACTTAAATGAACCCATTACTCTATTTCTTAACCAAAATCAGGAAGTTTTGATGACTGTTGCTTTTAAATAGAGTTTTAGATCTGGTAGAGCTAGGCTACCTACCTTTACTTTTTTTTTCAGATCACTTGATGTTCTTAACCTTTTGATGTTCCATATGAATTTTGTTACTATTTTTTTCAACCTTGGAAAAATGGCTATTTGGGAGTTTCATTGATATGGCACTGAATGAGTAATTTAATTTGGGTGGATTTGTCATTTTTAATATGTTAGGTAAACCCAACCATGAGCAACTGAGATTTTTCCAGTTGTTTATATCTGATTTTATTTATATGAAAAGTGCTTTGTAATTATTGTGTTCATACAGTTTCTGGGTGTATCTTGGGAGGTAGAATCACAAGTATTTAATGCTGTCAGCTATTATTTTAAATGCATATCCCTTGCTCTTGGACTTTGTTGGTTATATAAAGAAATGTTGCTGTTTTAAGTAGGCTTATTTTATATCCTG
Source organism: Macrotis lagotis (assembly GCF_037893015.1). Taxonomy (NCBI): domain Eukaryota; kingdom Metazoa; phylum Chordata; class Mammalia; order Peramelemorphia; family Peramelidae; genus Macrotis; species Macrotis lagotis. Next base: position 120,156 of record NW_027421939.1, on the reverse strand, counting down.
CTACTTTGCTGAATTTATTCATTGTTTCAAGCACTTTTTAGATGACTTTCTCAGGTCCTGGATCTAGGTATACCATCAGATTATCTGCAAATTGTGAAAGCTTTGCTTCTTCTTTGCCAATCATGAATCACATCAAATTAAAGTCACTTTACCTTATCAACTTTTCAAGTACCCTCCATGGACACAACAGTTCTCAGGAGCCAAAGCATCATGCAAAGCCACGTCATTTCATGAAATATTTGTTCCCCACCCAAGCATCTTCTCTCCTACACTCCAATATTCCTCTTTCATTCCAGAAACATAGTACTTGAATTCTCATTAATTTGTATGGATTTAAACAAAATCACTTCCTAATCTCTTTATGTCCAACTATTCTAAGTACATTCCCACTCTCTGCCCTCATGCCACTACAAAATCTCTAAGGATCTAATAAATTCAAGGCATTTCTGACTTAATTAAATACAGAGTCTCTAATTTACTCTAAGTACTAGGACATTCTGAAGGTCTCTCTTAGGAACTTTACAGTTAATTGTAAGATTAAGGGAGACAATTGCTCAAGGCTACACAGGATGCTCTCAGCAGAAAATATACTTAACTCCATGAACAATCCCTAAGAGTTAAAGTAGGTCAAAGGAAGCATGGGACACATAATTTTAGAATATACACCACAGCTTTTCACCTGGACTATTTGTGTCAACATAGAAATATTTCATTTTGGTATTTTTCAATAGAGCAAGAACCAGCCATACCCATATCCTTTAAATTCAATCTTTTTAAACCATATTCAACCCTTTAACTATGCTAAGAGAAATAAAATTCTCAAGAGATATAAGTGTTACCTTCCTTTTTAGGGCTGTATACAATTTAATAATCCTGAGTAACATTGTTAACCCCTTTTGATTTACCTTTTTATGTAACTCTTTAGTCTTATATTTGCAGATTGAATTCTCTGTTTCCATTCTTATCTTTTTATCAGGCAATTTTGGAAGTCATTTGTCCTGCTCTCCATTTTTTTTGCCTGATAGAATATGCTGAATTTTGCAGGGTAGTCATTTCTTGGTGGTAATCCAAGGTCCTTGGGTCCTCTGAAATGTGCTAGCTATTCCAGATGTTCTGGTCCTTCAGTGCTGTAGCTGTTAAATCCTGTGTAAGTTTGATTGTCTTTTCTTTGTATTTAAATTGGTTCATTTTTGCTGCTTGCAGGATGTGCTCTTTTATTTGAGAATTCTAAAATTTTATTTTGATAGTCCTTGGAATTTTTTTCTCCTGGTGTCACCTTTCTGGAGGATTTCTGTGTACTCTTTCAATGCTCATCTTGCCTTCTTGATATAGCAGTTATATACAGTTTTTCCTGAAAGATATTTTGCTGGCTCATTTCTTGATTTAGATTTTCTGGTATGCCAGTAATTCGTAAATTTTCTCTCCTTTATCTAATTTCAATAGTCATTTGTTTTGTTTTGTTTTTTTCCTACAGGGTACTTCATTTTTTCTTCACTTTTTTCAGTCTTTTTGCTTTGTTTGTGGTAATCTTGTAATCTCATGGATTCTTTGGTTTCTATTGATCCAATTCTAATTATTAGGGTTTTATATTCTTCAGTTAATTTTTGTGTTTCCACTTACTATTGGTTGATTTTATTTTTTGCTGAGTCCCATTCCCTTTCCAGTTGATTGTTTAGAGATTTGGACTTTTCCAGTTGTTGGATGGAGTTTTCCTGTTGTTCAATTTGAATTTTAGATGAGTTGCATTGCTTTTCCAGTTGCTGATTTTATTTTTTGAAGAGTTACATTCTTTTTTCCAATTGGTTATTTTTACTTTTTAAAGGAACTGATTTATTTGGCCAATTTTTCATAAATTTCCTGCTTGGGTCTCATTTCTTTTTCTTTTTTTCTTTTTTCTTCTTCCTCTCTTTTTTGGTTTTTGAATTTTTTGTGCAAACTCTTGTGTGAGGTTGTGATTTGAGTCCAACTCATAGACTCCTTTGAGTAAGTTATTTTTTTCATTGCTTTCTTCTAAGTTGGATTTTATATAATTTCTATCCAAATAGTAGGTTTCTGTGATTAGCGCTGTTTTAACTATTTGGTTCATTTTGATTTTGTGTCTTCTATTGGGGTAAATGGAGTATAGACTGAAGCTTTTTATGCTGGGGTTGGGGGTCTGTTCCCTAGCTTGTCATTGACCAAAATGTTGCCTATGCAGCCCAGTATTGCCTTTACAGAGGTTTATTTCCCTCCTTATATATCGAGGGTCTGGCTATTCAATGGATTTCCCAACCCAGCCCTATCTATTATCCCAGTATTCACAGGGTTCAGACTTTGTTTGGACTTGGTAGGCTCCCTGCTGGCTTGCTATCTAACTGCCAGGACCTCTGCTGTTGTCATTCTGTCCAGACCTGGACTGCATTCTGGCTAAAAGCTGCTGACCAGCTCTCCTGCCTAGCTAGGTTTTACTACCCTTTTTCTCCCTGAAGAGACAGACCTTCACTGAAGATCCTCCACAATGTCAGACCATTGAAAACTTGTTTTGATCTTGTCTTTTTTTAATGGGATCTGCAGCTTTAAGTGTATTCTCCTCTTCTTTGGAGGCTTCATTTAGTGGTCAATAGGGAGAAGTTCCAGGAAGATGGTAGCTAATGCTGCCATCTTGGTTCTGCCTTTTACCCCTTTTATTTTTTGCTTTTTCTTTGTGTGAGATCAGGGTTGCTACACTCCCAGTTATTTTTTAACTTCAGCTGAAGTATAATATGTTCTGCTGTAGCCTTTTCCCTTTTCCTGGTGTGGATCTCTCTACTTCAATGACCACTAGAAGAATGAATGTCAAGAAATTAGAGGTCTCTCTTGGCAGGAAAAGTTTGTTGTGACTTTGGAAGGAAAAGTAAGGCAACACATAATTGGTAAGAGTGTAGCAGTGAATTGTCTTAAGAAGATTCTGAAGATCATCTGGCAGGAGAAGATACCAGACACTGAGGTGCTTTCTTGAGCTATACTGCCAAGCATTCCATCATCATTACAGAGAGAGCAACTATGATGGGCTGGCCACATTGTTAGATTGCCAGAGAACACTTGCCCGAAAGACTATTGTATGGAGAACTCAGACAGAGCAATAGCTCACAAGTTGGTCAAAATAGTTATACTAGGACAGCCTAAAGTTCTCTCTTAACACTTTAAAATTTATTGTTCAACATGGAAAGCTATGGCATAGGACCATCTGGCGTTTCAAGCATTCCTCTGTGAGGGTGCTGCACTCTAAGAGGAAGGCAGAATTGAAGTAGTTCAAAGAAAATGGGACTTATATACATTTATGTTAAGTACCCCGATTGTTCACATGGATTACTGGTGCCTGACCTGTGGTAGAGTACTCAGAGCTTATATTAGTCTGATCAGGCACATTTGGACACACTGGAATTTGTGTCAAACATTTTGATGTCATTTTGGTATTCTTCAATAACAGAGGACAAGAACCAATCACTCTCTCTGTCTCACACATGTTTCTTGCAAACAACATACGGAAGGATTCTGGTTTTTAATTCATTCTGCTACCCACCTTCCGTTTTATGCAAGAGTTCATCTTTTTCCCATTTTCTGTTATGATTATTATATAGTATTTCCCTCCATACTTTCTTCTGCTTTTCATAATTTTTCCATTCACCTTATCCCACCTCATTAATGATTTTCTTCAGACTTAGGCCTCTTGAGCAGCCCTTCTTTCTATCAGGCTTTTCCACTTTCCATTTCCCTTTCTCCTTTTCTTTTTATTTTTAACTATATTTTTACATTACCTTTTGAGTTTTTTATCAAACAATTCTTTCCCTTTCTTTCCCCTTCCCAGTTGGATGAAATTTTGAAGTCATTTGGGAATGAATGTTACTCCCTCTTTGGGGTGAATCTGTTGAGTATAAGATTTGCTCAGTACTCAGACACTCCTTCTTTTGCTCTACCACAATAGGTCTTTATGTCTGTTCATGTGCTGTAATACTCTGATGCCTCACCTTTTCCTGGTATTGTCCTTCTTTTCATGCATTGTTTTATACCTGTCTTACACCCACAACCTCCTTTAAGATGGAATCCTTTTATCTGCTCCGATAGAAGCACAATTCTCCATGGTTAAATGATTGATTGATTGATTTTTAAATATGATTATCTCAGAGGTACTTCATACCCACAGCCACTTTCCAAGTACACTCCTCTCAAGTCTCCCAATAGAAATTCAATTCTCAATAGCCATATAAGCATCATGAAATTATAATTAATTTATAGCATGCTCTCTTTTCAAGTACCCTCTATAGAAATTCAGTATTCATAAGCTAAAGTGTCTTGTAAAGGCAAAATTGCTTCATGATCCATTTATACCTACACCCACCCTCTAAGTCCACTTCCTCCAAATATTTTCAACCCCAATGTGCTTAAAATTTCAACTAAATCATCTTTTTCAATATATACTCATACCTTCTAAGTATGCTTCCTTTACCTCTCCCAAAAGAAATATAATTTTCTAATGTTACAAATATTCTCTTCTCAAGAGAGATATGTACAGCATAATGCTATTAATTGAAATGTTTTCCCCTTTACATTTACATTTTTATGTATCTCTTGAGTCTTATACTTCAGAATTTTCTATTCAGTTCTGAAATATTTTTTCAGATAATTTTGAAAGTCCATCCTTAATAAAAATTTGCAAGGCAATTGATTTTTGGTTGTATTTCAAGCTCTTTTGCCCTCAAGGATATCATATTCCACAATGTTATACTCAGTCCTGTATAACTGTGTCTATAATTTCGTGATATTTAAATTACTTCCTTTTGACAATTTGGAGGATTTTTTTCTTTATCAGAGAATTCTGAAATTTGACTAAAATTTTCCTCTTAATTTTTATACTGGGATCTCTTTCTTTTTGGTGATCAGTGGATTCTTTCAAATATCATTTTTTCTTGTTCAAGAGTATTAGGACAGTTTTTCTTAATAATTTTCTGCATGATATTGTCCAGGCTCTTTTTTTAGATATGAGCTTTAGATAGGAGCAATGGATAAAGCAATAATTCATAAATTATCTCTCTTGGATTTATTTTTAAGTAGTTATTTTTCTAGGAAGTACTTTACATTTTCTTCTATTTTTCAGGGCTTTGATTTTGTTTAATGGAATTGTGGTGAGTCATAGAGTCCTTTGTTTCTCTATTTAGAATTTTATTTTATTCAATTAGGTTTTTATCTTTCTCTTTGCAGTTGATCAGATTTTCTCTTTGATGATGTAATAACTTTTCCAGTTGGTCATTTTTACTTTGAAAGTAGTTAATTTCTTCAGCGAAATTTTCATAATTCTCTGCATAGCTCGCATTTCTTTTCTCCATTTTTCTTTTTCCTTTTATCTTTGGTTTTTGAAGTACTTCTTTTGGGATTTTAGACCAATTTATAAACTTTTCAGCTTAATATGTAGACAATTTGTCACAGTTTTCCTCTTCTGAGATGGTGTTTTTATCATCTCTATAAGAATTGTAGCTTTCTATTGTAAATGTACCCTCCTCTTCCCCCTTTTTTTACTCATTTTTATAGTTGACCCCTCCTCCTAGGGCACAGGGAGTAAAATCTCAAGCTCTTTTGTGCTGGGGTCTAGATCTGATCCTTGGTTTATCATTTGCCTGTGCATTGCTTATGCAGTGGTTAGTTCCCTGCATCAAGAAGCCCAACCCAGTCCCTTCTGTTGCACCAGCATTCCCAGGCTTCAAACTTCATTTGCTGAGCTGGTGTTGGGATCCTCACTGTTCATCTGCTGCAATGTTGGTTTGCTGAACCTCAACCTGAACCATACTTTGGCTAAGGGCCCTCTTCCAGTTTTCTAGCTCTTCTACCTACTCTGGGTTATACTCCCCTACACACCCCAGGTAACACAGACTTTTACCAAACTTCCTCAATGATATCTTGAGTTCTGGAACCTGTAGCTTCATGGTCTGTGTAGAGGCTTCATGAAAAGTTCTTTCAGGAAAAGCTTTCAGAATTCTTAGCTTTACACCACCATCTGGCTCTACCCTAGAAGTAGTACCATTGCCTTACTCTGTCAGAACCCCCAAAGTTACCTCTTCTCTACTGTGAGTCAGTAGAGTAGGACCTCAGTGGTATTTTCTTGTATTTACAGAGGTATTTGATTTCTTCTGAACAATGGTATTTTGTTAGGAAATTTTAAAATGTTTTTACCTACTTAATCAATGCAAAATTGTACAATAAATAGCATGTTTTTATAATTTGGGGGAATCAAATCATAAACCTCTATAGAGCTGCCAGAAGTGAGATTATCAAGATTATTTGTACTTTGCTTCATGAAATATATAATAATACTCTAAGATCATAACAACTTAAAACTATAACAATGACTAACAATTAAATTTTTCTCAATACTTTGAATGCATCCATTGTCTCTTAGCTAGATATATGAACCAGGACAGGTCCCAAAACTTCCCTTAACCTGGTTACTCATTTCTAAAATAATTATATGTAGTGCTCATCCCACAAAATTGTTGTGAGGTTGCGGTCATATAAGGTTTTTAAAGTATCTCAGATCTTCTTGTTTCTATTGTTGTCAATACTACTCTGTTGTCAAACTACCTACAAGTTGAATGAGTTAGGAAATTTAGGAAAATGTCATAAATACATAAAAGTCACAATATCTCTTACAGATGATAAAGAGTTTTCCCTTTATTTGTGGAGGATTTTGAATGAAGGAATATCTAGCAATATAAATCTAAAGATGCTAACTTCTGGGAAAAACATTTACTATTTTGCAGAAGTTTCTGGGAAAACTAGGTAGCAATAAGGCAAAAACAAGGCATAAACCCACATATCACAATCTATAACAAACTATGGTTGACATAAAGTCTGATACCATAGAACAATTAAGAAAACCAAGAAATAGTCTATCTGTCTAATTGATGGATACGGGAGAAGTTTATGACCAAACAAGAGATTGAGAATGGGATAAACTGAAAAATTTTCTGCAAATAATACACATTCAATCGAGATTAGAAGGAATTCAGAAAACAGGGAAACTGCTTTCACAGCTAGCATTTCAGGTACAGGACCCATATCAAAAATATATACAGAATAGAATCAGTTTCATAAGATTTCATTAACCTACTGATAAATAATCAAAGTATATGCACTGGCATTAAAGTTATTTATAGTCATATGAAAAAATTCTCCAAATCATTATTGATTAGAGAAATGCAAATTAAAACAACTCTAAGCTACCACCTCACATCAATCAGATTGACCTAGATGACAAATAACTATTGTGGTCAATATTGGAGAAAATTTGTATGACAATGCATTTTTTTATTTTTGTTTTTTTGAAAAGATTTCATTTTGAGTATTACAATTTTCCACCATTCTTGCTTGCTTCCTCCCACCCCCCACAGAGGACATTCAGTTAGTCTTTACATTGCCATGGTATACATTGATCTAAGTTGAATGTGATGAGAGAGCAAACATATCCCTAAGGAAGAAAAAGTAAAGTATAAGAGATAGCGAATTTATATAATAATAATAATAATAATATTAATAATAATAATAAACATATATAATAATATAGGTTTTTTCCCTAAATTTAAGGTAATAGTCTTTGGTCTTTGTTCAAACTCCACAATTCTTTCTCTGGATACAGATGTTATTCTTCATTGCAGATAGCCAGAATTGTGCCTGATTGTTGCACTGATGGAATGAGCAAGTCAATGGTTGATCATCAGCCCCACATTGCTGTTAGGATGTACAGTGTTTTTCTGGTTGTGCTCATCTTGCTCAACATTAATTCATGCACCTCTTTCCAGGCTTCCATGAATTCCCATGCCTTATGGTTTCTAATAGAACAGTAGTGTTCTATGACATATATATATATATATATATATATATGTATGTATATATTTATATATACCACAGTTTGTTAAGTGATTCCCATATTGAAGGACATTCACTTTATTTCCAATTTTTTGCCACCACAAACAAAGATTCTATGAATATTTCTGTACAAGTGATGTTTTTACCCTTTTTCATAATCTCTTTGAGGGTGTTGATAGATCAAAGGGTATGCACATTTTTGTTTCCCTTTGGGCGTAATTCCAAATTGCTTTCCAGAAAGGTTGGATGAGTTCACAGCTCCACCAACACTGAATTAGTCTCCTAGATTTCTCACATCCCTTCCAACATTGATCATTGTCCTTTCTGGTCATATTGGCCAGGCTGAGAACACTAATGCATTGTTGATGGAGTTGTGAATTGATCCAATCATTGTAGACAACAATTTGGAACCATGTGCAAAGGAAAATAAAGCTTTGAAAATCATTTGATCCAGCAATACTCACTGCTCGTTCTATATTCCAACAAGATGATCAAAAAATGAAAAGTCCTACATGTTCAAAAATCTTTATAGCATTTCTTTGTTAGTGGCAAAGAATTGGATATTGAGGGGATACTCATCACTTGAGGAGTGGTTGAATGTGGTATGGCTTAATCTTATAGAGTACTATTATTCTATAAGATATCATGAATGGTCAAATTTTTGAGAAACATTGAAAGACTTGCATGAATTGATGCTCAGTGAATTGAGTAGAACCAAAAGAACCATTGTATATATTAACAACAACATCAGATGATCAGCTCCATAGGATACATTTCTTCTTAGCAGTAGGGTGATCAAAGACAGTCCGGAGAGACCTGTTTTGGAAAATGCCACCCACATCCAGAGAAAAATCTTAGCAGTCTGAATGCAGAGCAAAGCATATTTGTTTAAACTTTTAAAAATTTTAAAACTTCTTTTATGTTTTTTTCTTTTTTCTCATGGTTCCCTCCACCCCGTTCCAATTCCTCTGTCACAACATGACTAATATGAAAATATGTTACAAATGATTGTTCATATACAACATTTACCAAATTGTTTGCCATCTTAGAGACAAAGGAATGAAGAGAGGGTGATAGAAAATCATGGAACTCATAAACATGTATATGGATGAAGATTGTAAACTCTCTTTGAATGTAATTGGAGAAATAAAATAAAATAGTGAACAATTTTTAAAAAATAAAATAAAATGACTATTAAAAGAGCAATGGTTAGGGTGAAGTTACCATCTGCAGACTGTTACTCTGGACCTCACTTTTCCCCAGCCTAACATGAGAGTTCTGGACTTGATAAGAGCTAAAAGGTCCAACACATTCATGCTATGACAAAGCTACAGAGCTATCAGAGAACAGATTGTTCTCAAGTTGTATACACTAAGAAATTTAAACACTATTATGACTACAGCTAAGATAATTTTATCAGGATGGAGACTAAATGTAGGACAACAGTACTTCTTCAACACCTAAGGAGAAATGACTTATTGTAAAAGAGTGTAGATTTGGAGTTTGAAGCAACGTGAAGTCAGATACTGCTTCTAATGCTATTTCTGTGAAAATGAGCAGATTGTCAAACAGTTTATGACTTATATCCTCATCTGTAAAATGGGGATAAATAACATGGCTACATCTCTCATATGTGTGTTGTATGGCTTAAAGGAGATAATGCAGGAAAAATACGTTGTAAATTCTAAAAGGCTATATTACGAAATGTCAGTGTAGAATAGAATGGATTCAGAAAAGGATGGAAAAATATGCTGAAAGTCAGACAGAGCATGTAAAATCGGTGTTAATTCATATAATGAAATGTCCATTTGTTTTGAAGAGTGAATATCCTAAGTAGTCTTCTGACTGATGTAGCATTTTTAATGTCTGTTCTTTGGGGAGAAATGGAGTTATGAAATTCCCTCAATTTATTTTTTCTTCAAATATACTATCATTCTTTGTATTTTGGGTTCATTTTTCATTATCAAGGAAAAATCAGAAGCATCATTTTATTATCACTTGCACTTTTTCTGTTTATTATGTTTAGGTTGCTGATAGTCATGAAAGAGAAAAACATTTGGAATGTAAAATTCATGGCCTAAAGAAAAAAGTTGCTGCACTGGAACTGGCACAAGGAGGAAAAATTAAAGATAATGAAAAAATAATTCATCTGTTTTTAAAAGAAAATGAAATTTTAGAAGAAAAGAATGAACTTAACAAAGAATTAAAAGACAATAAAGAAGCTTTAACACGAACAATATGCCAATTGAGTGAACAGATAAAGATTCTTACAAGAGAAAATGCAATGCTGAACTCTAAATTTGAGAATGAAAAACAAAACAGAGTCAGATCAGAGACTAAAATTGAATCATGCTATTCTCATCTGAGTTTTGCTGGTCATGATCATGAACAAAGTCAGACATTAAAAGTGGACCTTGCCCATAGCTTTCAACAAGATTGGCTTCATTCAGAGGACACACTAAGTTTTGAGTTGTCTAGTCTAAGGGATAACACTAGTGTCCTTTTTCAAGAGCTTTCTGATGCGGAAAGTACAGTTAATGGTACAAGAAATGAGCTCTCCCTTTTATACGCTTCCCTCAGAGAAAAGACTCTAACTTTAGAAAGCACACAGAGCAAATTAATCCAGGCCCAACATAAGGTAAAGGAGCTTCAAGAACGACTTCAAATGGAAAAAGAAAAATTGAAACAATATGCTGTCAAAGAGGAATCCATCCAAGAAAGTTTAGGACATATGCAGAAAGAAAATGCATTGCTACAAGAACAGCTTGATGATGTTCAGAAGCTAGACATCATTAAAGAAAAGGTTGTTCTTGGACAGTTGAAGGATCTCCTCTGGAAATTCCAAGATGATAATGAAAAACATTTTCTTGTGGTAGGAGAGAGCAAGAAAAAATTACATGAACATAAATTTTTATGTTCTCAAATGTATAAATGTGGAAATGACAAAGCAGAAATGGAGGCAAGTCTTTAAATTAAATTTGAATGTATTTGATAAACTTTTAACTTCTTGAAATGAAATTCAAATGAAATTTGATCCAGTTAAATTAGAAATTTGAATTTTTCAGCAGGCAGATGATAATTATCTTTCACTGTAAAAAGTCTGACTTTATTATTCTAATATTATGCCCAAGATAAAATTAAAGGCTGCAATTAAATAAATGATTTGAAAGGTTTAAGTTTAAAAATTATGCTAATAATAATGTAACAATTCTAATTAAATTGTTACATTGAGATATTGTGGGATATTATATAGTTATTCTCTTCATAGAGACTATGGCTATGTATTAAGCATTAATATTTTTGTGTGAAAAAAGTGCCATTTTTTAAAATTATTTTTTGTGTCCCATTACATATTTTTTTGTTTTTCATTATATTTTGTCTTTCTTTTACTAACAATTTTTGCTTAACACTTTCCTTTGTTGAAGATAGATAGGTTTTTACAGACTTAATAACTGGTCTCATTATCCTTGATTTTCTCATATGGACAGTTAGTGGCAGGACCATCAACTATTTAACTAGATAAGACATTTATAGAAAAAACTTTAGATTTTGTTTTTAATACAGAAAATCATGGGTTTGAAATAGTAGTTTTCATACTGTAATTCAGTTAATCTTTGGTAGTAAAATTAATTATGCCTTTTTCCTTTATCAATTTTTCCGTTGGTTTGTCTTAGTTAACTTTTCTTTGATAAAGTTTAGTAGAAATTAGTTAAATTTATTTTTCCTTCATACTTAAACTTATCTAATAAGATAGAAAATTTTAAATTTCTTTTGATTTTAACTTAATTTTCTATTATGAATATGTGCCACAATTTTCTTTGCTATAATTTTTATAGTATATCTTTACATCTGTGTGTATATATATATGTACATGGAGAAAAAAATTTCCAACACTTAGAGTGATCTCTAAGAAAAATGCACTGTTTTAAGAAACGAAATGCTGGAAAACCTTCGTTCATCTTTCCCTACTTAACTTAGATCCTCTGAGATCCCTCTGAGACTCTACTTCTGTAAACCTAAAGATCAAAAAATATCCCCTTAAAAGGGAGAAATATTTTGAAAATCAGTAGCAAAATCTTTAAGAGATTTTAAAATGACAAGGAACAAATAAAGCAACAGTTTGATTGCAAGGAGTTCAATGGAAATTTTACGAAACTTGATAATTCAACAGAATTAAAGTGGGGAACTTTCTAAAAATGGGACTTCAGTTGGTTTATGAGAAGATTCAAAGATTTTCATTCCTTTTTCCTCCAATAAGTAGGTGAAAACCATATGCCCTATACCTTGCTTTTCTCTTTTAGGGAATAAAAATATTTTCATCTACTGGAAGAACAATAAGTATGAAAGATTGACTAATACAACTGAAACTACTACTATTTTTATTAAAATTCTGATATTTGATCATATTGAGATATTTTCCCAACTTTACCACTATACACCACCACCAACCAATTAGGAGAAATTCCTAAAGAAATTTTGAAATTAAACCTTAAAGTGCTAGAGTGCAACTAGTACTAGTGCTAATTTTTTTTTGCTCTAATGAGAAATGACTTCTATGAAACAACATTTCTTACTCTCACTAACTTTCCTGTCTGGAGTCTACTGTCAGCAATTCTCATCAATATTTACCCAAAAGAATTAACTTCAACATTCATCCAGTTTTTGCCCTTTTGAACTCAACAGCATCACCTTTTCCTTTATCCTTTATTTCAGTCAAAAGAAAACCAATAGAAATCCTGTTAAACTGTTTGTTTATTTTGTTGAGGCAGTTGGGGAACAGGAAGAGGAAGGGCCATTAGCCAAAAGAACCTTTGATAAATGTATTTTCCCTTGGTTCTTTCACCAGAGTTTTGTAAATGAGAAAGACATTATATTCTCTGGCTCTGTAATTGAATATCTCACCATGTGATATTGCAATGAGTATATATTGATTTGTTTTCTCAGCAAAATCTGTCACCATAGAATCATTGTTCTCATTAGAATGATTAAAAAAAGAATCTCATTTCATTCCATATTCCTTTAAGGAATTTTTATTATTGCTTGAAACCTAGCATGACTTAAGAAAAATTTGTTGATATCCCTGGTACTATGAATTTTATTGATACAGTACTGGAAACTAAGAAGAAAAGACACTTGAAAAAAATTAGAGAATGCAGAAGCCAACATGAGATCAAGTAATATATATAGATTATATAGACTATGAGAGTTAGTAATTTTATTTCATGATTTCTTCTTTCAGCTTAATTTTGTTTTGGGTTTTAGGGAAGTCATTTTGTAGCGGCAATGTTAAAAGGATTATGATACACAATTTAATACAGCAGAATTAAAAAAAAGCATTTTATCTTTAGTAGTTTTAAGTTAGTATTTTGAGTTGAAAGACCTTTGTTTTACTTGTGTAATTTGCTAACCTGATATTTTATACAGATTGAAGACCTACATTCAGAAATAGAAGTTTCAAAATGCACACAGTTGGCATCAAAAAGGAAAAATCCTCAAGAAGACTTAATTTTCTTTGAAAAATTAGAAAAGAAAAATAACAAGTTGGAAAAGAATATAAGAGAATGGGAAGAAGGAGTCAAGAGGCACAGACACCAGTTAGAAATGGCTAAGATGGAATACAGTCAAATAGAACAATACAAGTATGACCTCGAAGAAGAAGCAAGGCAGCAGATTTTAGAAAGGCAAAAAGAAGCCAGAATATTCGTGCAGGTTAAATTAATCACCTACTGTGCTTTTAAAATATTTCTTTTCCCCCCTGATCAAACTGCAAAATCCATTTTTTCATTCTTTGCCTTCTTTTCTGTGGGTCTCCTTAAGTCTGGTATCACTATCTAAAAAATAATGACCTTTGAAAGAATAGGCGAAAATAACCATTTATACAATCAAGTTTTCCTTTTAACTTGGCTTAATTAGTGAAAATTTGAAGGGTGAGGTTTTTTTAACTCAAAAATGAAACATTCTGGAAGATTCTGGAGTTACCCCTATCAATTTCATAATGATCTACTATGAGTAGTAGGATTTTATTAAGTTCACATTTAGTTCATTTGCCCTTGAAAAGGAATACTTTCTAACTAAGTATCTATTTGTAGAAATTCAGAATTGTTCTCTAAATCACTGACTGAAATGAAAATGAAACCTTAGCAAACTTGGTAATAAGCATCTTACCAGATACAACTGAACTCTGTTGTTAATTCCATTCTTTTTTTAGAACCAAAGAGCCTTACCAAGAAAACCCAATGAAATTTTTTTTAGGATTTTGCAAGGCAAACGGGGTTAAGTGGCTTGCCCAAGGCCACACTGCTAGGTAAATATTAAGTGTCTGAGGCTGAATTTGAACTCATGTACTCCTGACTCCAGGGCCAGCACTCTATCCACTGTGCTTCCTAGCCACCCCCCCCACTGCACGACCTAGCCGCCACAAAAACTCAGTTCTATTAAGAGAAAATTACAAAGTTTCAAAAAGAAACATATTGGAGCATCAAATTAAATATCTAGAACCTGAAATCTTGACAATGAAATAGAAACTTCAGGATTCTAAGATAGAAGAAGAGAAACTCACAGTTTTTATTCTGCTGATTTAAAAATTAAAAAAAAAATGTTAGATGAATTAGACAGGTAAACCCAAATACAGACATTAAGAAAATAATAAGTACCTAAACTTAACAGATTGCTTGTAAACTTCTCCATTTTAAATTTAGCACATCTTTATAGACAACTATGACTTCACTAGAACATGGGATTTTACCATTGAGATTATAACTTTTCATATATTTAATTCATTTGATCTTGATAATGAATACTTTCAAAGTATCTGTTTCTAAAAATTCAGATTTGTTCTCTAAATCACTGACTGAAATGAAAATGGAACCCAATAGAACATGGTAATAAACATCTTATAGAGGCGGGTAGGTAGTGCAATGTACAGAGCACTGGCCCTGGAGTCAGGAGTTCCTGAGTTCAAATCTGGCCTCAGACACTTAATAATTACCTAGCTGTGTGGCCTTGGGCAAGCCACTTAACCCCACTGCCTTGCAAAAAAGTAATAATAAAAATAAAAATAAAAAAAATAAATATCTTATGATTGGTAATATTTCTTAACCTTCCCTGGGCACCCATTTCCTCTTTAAGCATGTTCTATTTATATGCTATATCATTTCTTTCTCACTGTCTGTTACATGTTAGTCCTTGCCAAATGAAGTTAGATACTTTGAAAATTAGAATAGCGTAAAGTAATAATTTGGAGCTATTTTTCCTAACTAAATGCCTATAAATTTCACAATTTAATTGAAATAGGTGACTAGCTACAAACATATATATATATGTGTGTGTGTATGTATGTATATACAAACTGCCCAGGTTGAAAGAAGATGAAATTAAATACTTAATCCCTAAAAAAAAAAAATCTAGGGCCAGATGGATTCTCAAGTGAATTCTTCCGAACATTCAAGGAAAAACTGTTTACAATTCTATAGAATCTATTTGAAAAATTAGCTGAAGCAGGAATTCTTCCAAATTCCTACTGTGACACCAAGTTGGTGCTGACACCTAAACCAGGAAGAGTCAAAACAGAGAAAGAAAATTATAGAAGAATTTCCCTAAAGAATGTGGATGCCAAAAATTTAAATAAAATATTAGCAAAACAATTATAGCAAGTTATCACTAGGATAATACTCTATCAAGCAGGATTTATTCTAGAAATGCAGGGTTGATTGACTTTTGGGAAAATTATCAATGTAGTTGACTATATCAATACCCAAACTAAAAGAAATCTTATCATTATGTCAATAGATTTTGGAAAAGTTATTGTCAATATAGTACCATTCTTATTAAAAATGCTAGAGACCACAGGAATAAATGCACAATAAACAGTATCTTTTTTTTAGGATTTTTTACAAGTCAATGGGGTTAAGTGGCTTGCCCAAGGCCAAACAGCTAGGTAATTGTTAAGTGTCTGAGACCAGATTTGAACCCAGGTACTCCTGACTCCAGGGCTGGTGCTTTATCCACTACACCAGCTAGTTGCCCCAGCAGTATCTTTCTAAAACCATCAACAACCATTACAGGTAAGTAATGGTGAATAAGCCAGAAGCATTCCCAATAACATCGAGGTGAAAGGATTTTGAAATCCCCACTGTTTTCCAATTTTGTATTATAAATATTGGTTATAACAATAAGAGAAGAAAAGGAAGTTGAAGGAATTAGAATAGGTACTTAAGAAACAGAACTCTGACTCTTTAAAGATGATATGATGATGCACTTAGAGAATTCTAGAAAATCATCTAAAAAGTATTTGAAACATTGAGTACCTTTAACAAAATTGCAGCATATAAAGTGAACCCACGTAAATCCTCAGCATTTACATTACAAAAAAAAGAGATAGAAAGAGAAATTCTATTTAAAGTAATTTTAGAAAACATAAACTATGTGGGAGTCTACTGGCGACCAAGGGAGACTCAGAAATGATAAAACACTTTACACAAAAATAAAATTAGTTTTAAAAAACTGTGCAATTGCTCATGTGCAGGCCAAGCTAATATAACAAACATGATAATTCTATCTAAATCAAATTACTTAATTAGTGCCAAAATTATGAGACTTACAAAAAAGTTACTTTAGTGAACTTGAAAACATAGTAACTAAATTCATTTAGAGGAAGAAATGTGCAAGAGTATCAGAAGAATTAAGGGAAAAATGATAAGTAAGGCGGCCTAGCCATACAAGATCTAAAATTATAAAGTATCAGTCATCAAAACTATTTGGTACTTACTGGCTATGAAACCGAGTGGTGAATTAGTGTAACAGACTAGGCGCAAAAGAAACTGAAGCAAATGACTTTGGTAATCTATTGTTTGATAACACAAAGATTCCAGTTTCCAGGATAAGAGCTAACTCCGTTTGAAACTGCTGGCAAAACTGGAAGGTCTTATGACTGAACGTAATCATAGATCAACATCTCACACTCTATATATACCAAGATAAGGACCAAGTGGGTAAAGTATTTAGACATCAATGATGACATAAAAGCCAATTAGGAGGACAAGGAATAGTTTACCTGTCAGAAATATGAAAAAGGGGAACAGTTTATGACCAAAGAAGAGATAGAGAATATTACAAATAATTTTGATTATATTAAGTTAAAAAGTTTTTGTCCAAACAAAACCATTGCAACCTAGATTAAAAGGAATGCAGTCAATTGGGAAACAATTTTTACAACTAGTATTTCTGACTTAGAAAACATTTCTAAGTTATTTAGAGAACTGAGTCAAATTTTGTAAGAATACATTTCATTCCCCAATTTATAAATGGTTAACAGATATAGAAAGGCAATTCTGTATCTAAAAAACTGCTCCAAATCATTATTGATTAGAGAAACGCATACCTCACACCTATCAGATTGGCCAATATGAATAAAAATGAAAATCATCAATGTTGGATGGGTTATGGGAAAACTGGGAATATACTAAACATTATGCTAAATATATTAGTATATAAGATAATAAGATAATAGACTCAATATATTTACAATATTCTACTGAAAGAGAGTCTTCAAAATAATAACTAATGCATTGTTGGTGGTGTTGTAAACTGATCCAAGGCTTCTGGAGAAAAATTTGGATTTATGGCCAAAGGTCAAAATTGAGGGGATATTCATCAGTTGGTAAATGTCTGAACAAACTGATATATGAATGTGCTGAAACACTATAGTTCAATAAGAAATTATGTGGAATGCAACTTCAGAAAAGCCTGGAACAACTGGCATGAACCAGTTTTGCCGAGCAAAAGAGCAGAACCAGAAGTGTATTATACATACCAACAGCAAAAGGGCGTGATGATCCACCATGATGGTGGTTCATTTCACCAGTGCAATAATCAAAGACAATACTAAAACACTTGTGATGGAAAATACCATCCAAATCCAGACAAGGATCTGTGCAGTTTAAATGAATCCCAAAGCTTACTCTCTTCAATTTTTACAAGTTACGTTATGTTTTGTGTCCTGTGTCCTTTTTTTAATCCCTTTGGTTTTGACATTTCTTTCACACCATGAAAAATGTGGATCTATGAATCTAGGTTCTATATTAGATTGGTTTCTGTTGGGGGGGATGGGGAAAGGGAGTAAAGGGAAAAAAATGTAAAACTCAAAAACTTGCAAAAAGTGAATAGTAAAAACTACTGTTGCATGTAGATGGAAAAGCAAATGAATACAGTATTTAAATTTGAAAATGAGAATAACATTAATAATATTAAACCAAATGGCAATACTTAGAGGTTTAAAGTGTTTCTTTACATTTGTAACAGGTTCGTAGCCATATAGGATACATTGCAAATAATCTCCTAAAGGTGTTAATGAAACTGCAAGTCTCAGGGTCATCCTATGACCTATACAGCAAGTCAAGCAATACCCCTCAATTCCCTGATGTCCTAGTTGCTCCAATTTTTATACATGTTAAGAGGTCCTTGAGGAAACTATTGGAGGGGACAAAAGGAAAAAAAATACCTAAGGGTTGAGATTACAGTCTTGGAAAGCTAAGAAATACTAGCATTAAATGAAAAAAAAAGGATGTGGCATCTTCCTTGCTATATATCTTGGTGAGAATCATAAATGGGTGTAATAGATTGCCTATACATTTGAGAGACTAGGGATTTTAAAACATCAATGGAATGACCAAACTTTTCCATTTAGAGACTACATCCCTGAGTCATTTTGGTACTGCTTGTGTCCTGGGAGAAAACAGTAAAAGTATTGCTTGATATTATCATCCAAATTGATGCCATTAAAGGAACTGAAGTAATTTCTATTATAAATTTATAGAAGAAAGTACTTTTATTGAATTCCTTAAAGACTAGATTAGTAAGGAACCGCATATTTATAAATGTCTTTTGAGGGTATTTTTTCTTTAAATTTTCCCAGGACAATGGGAAAAACCCTTTTCCTTCACTCAGTTTTTTAAATTATCATTTGTTGGGAAACGGCCTCAAGCAAAAACTTTTTAATAGTCCACATACTTGAATTGTTTACAAAATTAAGAAATTATTCAGGAAAAAAATCAATTATGAAAGTATTAATAAAAAACATCAACCATTAAGAAGAATCTAACCATTTATGTGCTTTGAAATATTCACAGATTTGAAGAGAGGCTAGCTTCAGTGAATGCCAGAATCCAGTATGATGTACAAAAGAATGGGCCAAAACACAACCTTTAATTAGTAGTAGTACTGCAAGTCCAGTTCCAGAACCATCTCATGTTGAGAATCTTAATCCTGGGATAGCTTTCAATAAGTTATTTTCCAAGAGAAAATACATTCTACTGGAGAGAGTGTGTCTTCAAAATAAAATAAATATGGAAGCCTACTTTTTAAAAGTTAGTCATTTAGAAGGTTTTTCCTTCCTTTATGTTAAAGATGTGATGTTTAGCATTCATAGTAGTGAAATTTCCTGCTTAAGTATTTTTGAATGTATCATTGATTTTTGTGATATGTTTAAATGAAGGTGGTTCTTTTTTTTTACTTAATGATAATTAAAAATGCTAGCTAATAACATGTGAAAAAATGTTTCTTTGTTCCATGACTATTATATGTGTGAGTCTGTTAACTTCTCAGATATAGTGTTATCTGATTTTACAAAATTTATGTAAATCTAACAAATGACTTTCATATATATATATAAGGGTTCTTTAAATAGAATGTTAACTTCTCACCAACCAATCCTGAGAGAGACTTTCTCTTTTTTTTTTTTTGCAAGGCAAATGGGATTAAGTGGCTTGCCCAAGGCCACACAGCTAGGTAATTATTAAGTGTCTAAGACCGGATTGAACCCAGGTACTCCTGACTCCAAGGCCGATGCTTTAGCCACTACACCACCTAGCTGCCCCAACTTTCTCTCTTCTGATGTATTTTCCCTTGCTAATGTCATCTTAATACTTAAAATGTAGTCTTTCTGTGATTCTTATTGTTTCTTTTCCAGAATTTCTTCAAGCAAACACACATATCACTTAAAACAAACATACAAAAAGTTAACATACTTCTAAGCACACCCTCTTTTTTTAGAATATCCCAGAGAAAACTTTGCATAATAATCTTATGTCATGTGAATAATTATCTCCTAATTTAGTGTATTTTTTTCATAATGTATAAAGGTTTCTTAAACTTGGGACATAGCCTTAAGAGACCTGATAGAACTATGACATCTCTTGTAAGAACCTCACACTACTGAAACATTAATAGTAATGCAGTCAACATTAAGTTCAGCAAGAGCTTACATTTTTTTTAAAGACAATTGCTCAAATTCCCTCAAAAACATATTGAAGTAATTAATCAATAAAGATGTAAGGATTAAGCTTTATGGTTGATAATCTTATAAGCATCTCAGTGCTAATGATATGATAAAGATTTGTGAATGTTGGTTTGATAGATGTTATTTCCTATGAAACATTTAATTACAATGTTCCTTTGAAAAACATCATTTTGTAATTCTGATGAAAATATTCCATGTGAACATCTCCTTATCGATTGAGTTGACCACTTAATTTTACCTGGATAGATATAGGCATTTTATTTACTCGTTCTCTTTGAGAACCAACTGACCTTCACTACATTTCCATTGTTTTACTCAAACTTTTGGTATAACATCTTTGAAGGTTTTCTTACTTCCTCAGCTCCTTGATCAGCAATCTCTTTCTCCTTTCTTTTCTCGACAACCAGCTTCATGAAAAATGTGGAGTCAGAATTGCTCCATGTTCTAATTGGCTCCTTATTTTTGACTTGGAACACTTTGATCTACTATCTGATCTTTAAAAAAAAAGAACCATTCCATATTAATGTATTTTAAAAGCAAACTTAGAATGTTAAATATATGAATAAGTGGTTAGAGCAGATCACACATCATTTTATTAGATTTGTAGAAACCACCTGCATCTTTTTTCACCATCTGACATCTGAAATGCATTCTGAGCCCAGAGCATCCATTGCACTGCAATCTTAAGAAATGTTTGCATGTTAATTGAAACGTATTGATCAGTAATGAATTCAAATACATCAAACAGTTGTCTCAAAAAGTACTTTGTGAACTCCATTGAATCAAGGACTTCATTTTTGCGACATGATACACAGTGTTTTCCTGGTGGCTGCCAAGTTGGGATTGTCTAATTGAGTTAGATAATGGAATGAATAGAAATGCTTCTGCATTCAATTACTCTAGTATTTATTACCGGCTGAGTATGTTAATATCTTAAAAATGTTTATGAATCTATCTTTGTATTTATTTTACTTCTAATCTGGTCTATGTTTTGATCCAGATCGGGAACACTTGATTAGGAACTTCCTCCACACAAAACAGCTTCTTTGCAACCTGTAGTATTAAGGAACTTGACTATGCGAAAAAAGTGTTCTGTGTGACATCTCTTGAGATCCCCAACAATATGTATCAGAGAGAACACTTGAACCTTTCCAAATCCTGAGGTCCTAATAATCCAGTAAGCCACAGTGTCTTAATTTCAGGGAAAATTAAGGGGGAAAACAGATGAGCAATAATGCTGAAAGGTAACTAATTATTATTGAAAATATGTCATCACAACTTCTTTTGTATTTTTTTCATTTAACAAGAAATATTAGTTGATCTTAGCATTTGCATAGACTCCACTAGATTGTCAACTACTTAAGAACACAGATTGTCTTTCGTCTTTCTGTGTCTTTAGCATAGGGTCTGGCAAACAACACTTGAAAGAAACTTTTTGACAGACTTGACTCTTATTGGAGGTGCTGTTTTTAATCAACAATTGATGAGATTTTTTATTTTTTTCATCTTTTGGTGTCACTTTGCTTTTGTAAATTGGTCACTTTCATAGAGCAAATTAGTTACGAAAATTCTTCATTTCATGTGTTTGTTTTTATTTTACTTTATTTCTTTCATTAATTATTTTAGTCATTACCTTCAGGATAGACTGATGTGGATCCTATGAATTTTTTTTTTAGTTTTTTCATGGTAAAGGGGTTAAGTGACTTGCCCAAGCTCTCACAGGTAGGACCAATACTCTATCCACTGGGCCACCTAGCTGCCTGCCCTGTTTCTAAGTAACCTAAAAGGCTTTTTTCCATTTTCATTTCTCAGACATGGGCTCTTCCTATATTGGTTTTGAAGTCACTAAACATTGAAATAAAATTGTATGTGGTTAATAATTTAATTTGTTTAATTTGTTTCTTCTAAATTTTCACTACTTCATTCTCTTCAACAGATATAAGCACTTCTTGGTAGTCTTTTAATATATACTTATCATACACATTGCAAATTGACATGGCCAGTTATTATGTGGAACAATGATTCTTGTTACTTTTGGGTATATGTTGAAACCAATTATGATCTGTCCTTCTGAGTAATCCTTCAACTTAACCACAACTGCATTTTGTCTTCTTTCTTATTTCAGTAACATCCATCAGTATGGATGTTAATGATTTCTTCTGATAGTATGATACTTATCAGTCACTGGACATTTAAATTATCGAGTTATTATTTATAAAGTGACAAAACACTTTGATCAATTGATTCTTAACACCATGTTTGTTTGGGTTTCTTTTTGGAGGAAGGATGCCATTCAGAAAAATGAAAAGCCACTTATAATTTTAATTTGCTTCATGAGTTATTCTTAAAATTTATTGTCACCTGTGAGCGGTCAGTATCCCTGACAAGGGACATTGTACTTAATTCAGTCATTCATTCATTTATTGAATGGGCATTCATTAAGCACCTACTGTATAGCAGGCACTCTACTTGGCTTTAGGGAGTAAAAAATATAAAACTGCACTTACTGTGAAAGAGTTTGCATTGCATTGTGATGGTAAGAACAAAACAAACCCAACAATCTTTATAAATCTAAATAACTGCAAAGACATTTCGTTGTACAGCAACTAAGATCATCATGATAGGACTTGTATGTACTTGAACCTTCAAAGGAAACTTCAAAAGACCTAGTCAGGTGGGATTACATTGCAGCATGGGAGAATGGTTTGTAAGATCCCAGAGGTAGGAGATAGATAATGAACAGCAGAGGGGCAGCTAGGTGGTACAGTGGATAGAGCACTGGCCCTGGAATCAGGAGGACCTGACTTCAAATCCAACCTCAGATACTTAATACTTAGCTGTGTTACTTGGGTAAAGTCACTTAAGCCCCATGGCCTTGTAAAAAACAAAAGCAAAAGAAAGGAACAGCAGATTAATCACTTTGCTGGGAACTTGTGAAAAATCATTTATGGTAAAGCCAGAAGATGTAATTAAAGTCAAATTACTTAAAAGACCCACCTGCAGTTTATTCCAGAATATTTGAAGTAACTATTCACTTATGGTGGAACCTAGCAGACAACATACTCCATAAGTATAAGTTTTCAAGATCCCAGAGTCAGCTCCATGTCACAATGAGAGTTCAGAAAACATACAGGGTGGAAAATCCAGTCACTGTCATGAAAATAGCCACTTGTAGCCCTCAGAAAGGTTTCCTGACTTGCCATAATATTAGACTGATTTGGATCCTACCTTTTTTACTAACATCCTGACAATTAGTAGCGACTGAGACTTGTACCATTTTCTGACAAAATAATTTCTTACCCATGGTCACTTCACAGAAGGGCCAAGATCCCTGTCCTGGAGCTTATTTTGTACCCCCAAAATAATATTCAGCTCTTCCCTTTTGTGAAATTCTTTATGTGATGTGACCAGATTTAACTGTTCAAGAGCTCCTTGGGGACATACCAACAGAAACATTTCCATGCCACAGTTTCACGACAATTTCCACAAACTACTTGTGGGTAATTTCAAAAATATCTTAAGACAGTAATTCTACAGATAATTGCTATGCTGCTCTCTGGACTTTGAGTACAGAAGTAGGAATGCACAGAAAGCTAAGCATATGGCAAGATAGCACCACCTTTGACCTTGACCAATTCAACTACTGATTGCAGATCTATGATAATGTGATCCCTCAGAGAGCTTTGCACATTGAAGATAAAGGATTTCAAACATGATCACATTAACTTTAATTTTAAAAAGAAGTGGAACTATCTCTACAATGTGTATACATATATGTGTATATATATATATATATATATATATATATACTTTTTTGAATTATAGTCTGATGAGATTCATCTACGTGTCTGCTTAGCTACCATGGAGGATGGTTAAGTAAAGTACAGGACTGTGTACCTTATTTCTTACAAACTGAAATATTGGAGCATCAAATGCCTTTGATGATATAGACCAGTCCAATTGTGACTGGGAGAGAGCAAATTGGGAAATGTAGAATATTAATATTGTCCTTTTATATTTCTTATATTGAACTTCTATATCCACAGTATAATCCAAAAGGATCTGGAAAGTCACCAAGCCAAAGAAAGGCATTCCCTGATGTTAAAAATAGATTTGCCACTTATTACTTGTGTAAGCTTGGACTAGCATCTTGAGTTTAACTACAGTTACCCTTCCACAATGCTACTTTCCCCATCACAGTTTTAATATATTGCAGTAGGTCAGCATAAGAATTTATATGTGAATAAGAGGGAGTTTGGCAGAAGCTGTAGATGACACATGGAGACCAGCAAGGACCCTAATAATTAACTATGACTAAATACTTAATCCAAATTTTACAACAAGGTACTATAAACACCCCATAAATAGAAAAAAATTCAGACTACTTATGTGATGTGGAGAAGACCAAAAAATATAAGAATTTTCTAAATCATGGGGATGCTGCTCCCCTAGCCCCTCTATTGTGGAAAGGACAATTGTATTTTGTTTTTATTCTCCTTATGTATATGCATATATATGTAAATATAAATGTATTTGTTGTTTTCCTATTAGAATACGAACTTGTCAGTCAGTGCTTAGACTACTATTCACTAGGTACTTTGTGAATAGAAATGATTTTGGTTATTCTCTTTTTTCTTGTATATATGTGTGTTTGTGTGTGTTTGTGTATTATGTTTTTATTTGTTTTCCAATTATATAAAATAAACTGTCTACTTAGCATTTTCTGGTGAGGTTTTGAATTTACACATTTTCCCCCACCTTCTCTTCCTTACCCCTTCCCCCCTCCCAACAGAAAGCAATCTTATAATCTTTACATTATTTCCATGTTATTCATTGCTCAAAACTGAATGTGTTGAGAAAAAATCATAGAGATCAAAAAATTATATAGTACATAAGACAACTTTTTTTTTTGCAAGACAATGGGATTAATTGGCTTTCCAAAAGCCACACAGCTAGGTAATTATTAAATGTCTGAGGCGGGATTTGAACTCAGGTACTCCTGAGTCCAGGGCTGGTACTCTATCCACTGCACCACCTAGCTGCCCCATAAGACAACTTTTAAAAAAGTTGTTTATTCATAGGGTTTCTGAGTCTGTCTTGGCAGGTAGAATCTCAAGTATTTTATATTGTCTGATGTTTTATTAAATGAGATTTCTCTTTTCTAGCTCTTGCTGCTACATCTTGTTTGTAATATAGAAATGCTGAGGTTTATATGGGTGTATCCTGTGACAATGCTAAAGTTGTTAATTGATTCTGGTAGTTTTTTAGCTGGTTTTTTAAGAGTCTCTAGGTATACCATTATGTCATCTGCAAAAGAGTGAGAGTTTTGTTTCTCCTTTCCAATTCTAATTCCTTCAATTTATTTTTCTCCTTTTATTGCTGAAGCTAACATTTCTAATACAATATTGAATAGCAATGATGATAATGGGCACCCTTGTTTAACTCCTGATCATACTGGTAATGCCTCTAGCTTATCCCTATTGCATATAATGCTTGTTGATGGTTTCAGATAGATACTGGTAGACTATTCTATTAACTTATCTATATTCACTATGTTCCTAATCCACTTATTCCTACTCTCTCTAGTGTCTTTTAGTAGGAATGGGTGCTATATTTTGTCATAGGCTTTTTCGACATCTTTTGAGATAATCATATGATTTCTGTTAGGTTTGTTATTGATATAGTCAATTATAGTAACAGTTTTCTGAAAATTGAACCAACCCTGCATTCCTGGAATAAATTCTGCTGGGTCATAGTATATTATCCTAGTGATGACTTACTGTAATCATATTGCTAGGGTTTTACTTAAGATTTTTTGCATTCATATTCATTAGGGAAATTGATGTTTAATTTTCTTTCTGTGTTTAATTCTTGTTAGTTTAGGTATCAGCACGAAAATGGTGTCATAGGAGTTAGGCAGAGTTCCATCTTCACCTATTTTTCCAGAGTTTATATAGAATTGGAACCAATTGTTTCTTGAGTGTTTAATAGAATTCACTTGTGAATCCATGTAACCCTGAAGATATGGCTTCCTGTACTGATTTTTCTCAGATAAAGTTATTTAGGCATTTAATTTCTCATTTAACATGGGAAATTATATTTTTGTAAATATTAGTCCATTTCACTTTGATTATCAAATTCATTGGAATATTATTGGGCAAAATAATCTCAAATTATTACTTTAATTTCCTCCTCATTGGTGGTTAGTTCACCCTTTTCACTTATGATTTGATTTTCATCTTTCTTTTTTTAAATCAAATTAGCCAAGTGTTTGTCAATTTTATCTTATTTTTCATGAAATCAACTCTTGGTTTTATTAGTTCAATAGTTTTCTTGCTTTCAATTTTATTAATTTTTCCTTTAATTCTTAGAATTTCTAATTTGATAGTGGGGGTTCTAATTCTTTCTCTAATTTTTTAGTTGCATGCTTCATTGATTTCCTCATTTGCTATTTTGTTTATGTAAGCATTTAAAGATAGAATATATCCCCAAATAGCTACCTTGACTGTATCCCATACGTTTTGGTATGTTGTCTCATTATTGCCATTATCTTGGATGAAATCATTAATTCTGTCTACAATTTGTTGCTTGATCCACTTATTTTTTAAAATGACGTTATTTAGTTTCCAATTTGATTTAGGTTTATCTCTCCATGGCCCATTATTGCACATAATTTTTAGTGAATTATCATATGAGAAGGAAGTATTCACTATTTCTGCTTTTCTGCATTTATGAGGTTTTTATGCGATAGTACACAGTTAATTTTTTTGTAAGTGCCATGTACTGTGGGGGGGAAAGTATATTCTTTTCTATCCCTGTTCAGTTTTCTCCAAAGGTATATCATGTCTACATTTGTTAAATAAGATTGCCCTTACCCCCTTAACTTCCTTTTTTTAACTTTTATGGTTAAATTTATCTAAATCTGAGAAAGGGAGGTTGAGGTCTCTTGCCAGTGGTATTTGGCTGTCTAGGTCTTCCTGTAACTCATTCAACTTCTCCTCTAAGAATCTGGCTGCTATACCACTAGGTGCATATATTCTGCTCCAACCTTTTACCTTTATTATATATATATATATATATATATATATATATATATATATATATATATATATATCTGCTTCAAATGAGTTTCTTGTAAGAGGCATATTTTAGGATTCTGCTTTTTTAATCCACTCAGCTATATGCTTACATGGACATCCATAGATCCATCGAGACTTACTCTAGAAACTGAAGACTTTGAGTTTATTCACACTAGATTGCTATAGTTGTTTACTGCTACTTTTTTTACCTGTAATACTGATCCACTTTTCTATATCTAATCCAGTTTCAGACAGTATTGACTACTACCATTTTATTTATTTGCTTATTTATTTTTATACATTTCCACATGAATATTTCCAAGTTACAAAGTTACCCTCCCCCTCCCTTCCCTCCCCCCTTCCCCTCAGTTGTGAACAGTGAGGTTAGCATTTTACATACATATTTTGTTAAACATATTTAAAAATTAGTTATTTTTGTCATGAGAAATTAGGATTAAGGGAAAGTGAGACATAAGAGATAATTTATTTTTATTAAGTGTTTATCACATTCACCCGAGCTATGTCTGTGTGTGTGTGTGTGTGTGTGTGTGTGTGTGTGTGTGTGTGCTTTTGTTTGGTTTAGTTTGGTTTCATTATTCTTCCTCTGGTTGGGGATAATATCATGCATAATCTGTCAAATAGAGTTGCTCTAGCTCTCTGAATGGCTGAGAGCGATTGCTTCCATCAAGGTTGTTCATCTTATAATGTTGATGTGTAAAGTGTTCTCTTGGCTCTACTCCATTCACTCAGCATTAGATCCTGAAAATCATTCCATGTTTTCAGTCTGACCATTTGTTGTTTCTTACAGAACAGTAATATTCCACAGTATTCATATGCCATAATTTGTTTAGCCATTCCCACATTAATGGGCATCCCCTCAATTTCCAATTCTTTGCCACTACAAAAACAACTGCTATGAATATTTTGGAACCCATAGGACTTTTCTGATGTTTTTATAACTTCTTCTGGATATAGTCTTAGACTTGGATTTGTTGGGTCAAAGGGTATGAATAGTTTTATTGCTTTTTTGGATATAGTTCCATATTGCTTTCCAGAAAGGTTGAATATGTTCACGACTCCACCAGCAATGCATCAGTGTCAAAATCCTACCACAATCTCTCCATCATTTATCATTGTTCCTTCTTCTCTTCTGTACTAGTTTAATAGGCAAGAGAGGATACCTCATTTTTGTTTTAATTTTCATTTTTTCTAATCAGTAGTGATTTGGAGCATGTTTTCATATGCTTATATGTAACTTTAATTTTTGTCATTTGAAAACTGTTCGTATCTTTTGACTGTTTATCAATTGGGGATAACGTATAAATTTGGAGGTTGGTTGATTTTTGCAAAGCAATGCAGCTGAGTGACTTTCCCATAAGGTCACACAACTAGACAATTATTAAGTGACTGAGGCTGGAGTTGAACTCAGGTCCTCCTGACTCCAGGGCCAGTGCTCTATGCACTGCCCCACCTTGCTGCCCTTGACCTTATAAATTTGCTGCAATTCTCCATCTATTTTGGAAATGAGACCTTTATCAGAAGTCCTGGTTGTGAAGATTGATTCCCAGATTTTTTGCTCTTATTTTACTTTTGACAGCATTGATTTTACTAGTGCAAAAACTTTTTAATTCAATATAGTCAGAATCATTCATTTTTCAGTTTATAATGTGCTCTAGTTCTTGTTTAGTAATGCATGTATTCCTTTTCCATAAATAAAATAGATAAAATATTTTTGATCTATTAATTTTCCTTATTATCACCATTTAAGTCTAGATCCTGTACACATTTTGACTGACTTTGGTATAGGGTGTGAGACGTGGATCTAAGCCTAGTTTTTGTCATACTATTTTCCAGTTTTCCCAATTTTTGTCAAATAGTGAGTTCTTATCCCAGAGGCTGATGCCTTTGGGTTTGTCAAATAGTATATTGTTGTAGTCATTTACTGCATTTTTGTTTAGAACCCATCCTAATCTACTGATAAATTACTCTATTTCTTAACCAGTACCAGGCAGTTTTGATATCTGCTACTTTATAGTACAGTTTTAGATCTGGTAGACCTAAGCTATCTTCCTTTGCATTTTTTTTTCATCATTTCCCTTGCTATCCCTTGCCCTTCTTTATTCCAAATCAGTTTCATTACTATTTTTTGCTAGCTCAGTAAAGTATTTCTTTGGTAGTTTGATTGGTAAGGCACTGAACAAGTATTTTTATTTGGGTACAATTGTCATTTTTGTTATATTAGCTTGACCTAACCCTAAGCATTTGACGTTTTTCTATTTATTTAGATCTGAGTTTATTTGGGAAAGAGAGCTTTATAATTGTGTTCACACAATTTCTGGGTTTGTCTTGGGAGGTGGATTCCCAAGTATTTAATGTTATCTATAATTATTTTAACTGGAATTTCTCTTTCTTTCTCTTGTTCTTGGGCTTTGTTGTTTATATATAAAGAAATGCTGATGATATATAAGGGTTCATTTCATATCCTGCCACTTTGCTAATTTTTATAATTGTTTCAAGGAGTTTTTTAGATGATTTTCTTGTTCTTTGAGTATACCATCATATCATCTGCAAAGAGTGAAACGTTTGCTTTTTCATTGTTTAGTCTGATTCCTTCAATTTCTTTTTTCTTCTCTTACAGCTACTATTAGCATTTGTAATACTATATTGAACAGTAATGGTGATAGTGGGCATCCTTGTTGACCCCTGAATTTATTGGATATGCCCCAAGTTTATTCCCATTAAAAATAAAATTTTTTGATGGGTTTAGATAGATACTATTTATTATTTTAAGGAAAACTCCATTACTACACTTTTTTTTAAAATACGAATGGATGTTATATTTATGAAAGGATTTTCAGCATCTATTGAGATAATCGTATCGTCTCTGTTGGTTTTTACTGTTGATATGTTTAATTATGTTGAGTTTTTTCCCTATGTTGAGTGTTTCCCTAATGTTGAACCATCCCTGCCTACCTGGTATAAATCCAACCTGTACATGGTATATTATGCTGGTAATAACTTGTTGTAGTCTCCTTGCTAAAATTTTATGCAAGATTTTTGGCATCAATATTCATTTGGGAGGTTGGTCTATAATTTTCTTTGTCTATTTTGATTCCTCCTGATTTAGGTAATAGCACCGTGTTGGTGTCATTAAAGGGGATTGGTAGAACTCCTTCCTCTCCTATTTTGTAAAATAGTTTATGTAGAATAGGAATTATTGTTCCTTAAATGTTTGGTGGAATTCACTGGTACATCCATCTGGACCTGGGGACTTGTTCTTAGGGTGTTTATTGATGGTTTCTTCAATTTCTTTTTTTCTGAAATCGGGTTATTTAAGTAATTTATTTCCTCTTCGGTTAATCTGGGCAGTTTGTATTTTTGTAAGTATTCATTCATTTCACTCAAGTTGTCCAATTTATTGACATACAGTTAAGCAAAATAGCTCTGATTATCTCTTTAATTTTCTCTTCATTGGTGGTTAGTTCATGCTTTTCATTTTTTTTATTGTTTATTTGGTTATCAAACTAAAAAAATATCTGTGACTTGTCCAGGATCATATAGCTAGTTCATAATTCTATCCACTATGTCTCCAAACTACCTACCTGCTGGATTATTTAGGAACCTCATAAAAGTATCATAAATAGTCATTTATCTCTTACAGATGATAAATAGACCTAAAAAAAGATAGATGATAACTAGTTTTCACTTATTTAGGGCAGGGGGGGAGTAAATGCAAGAAAATTTAACAATTTGATTCATTTTTTTAGCATTCACAATGTGCACATTTAACTAGGACACTATTTCTAAAAGCATGCAGTTGCAGATTAAATACTTTATAATATAAAAACAGGACCCTGTCTGCTCACTGAAATATGCCATATTCATGTAAATAAACTTATATTTCTGGCATTTTTTACAATATCTTATTTTTTATTCAATATTTTCTTTGCAGGACTAATAGACAAATAATTCTTTTAATGTGAAATATAAACATAAAAACATATCATTTCAACTGTTTGGTTAATATATAAGCATGTATAATACATGTATGTATGTGTAAAATTCCTATTTGAGAAGCATATACTTTAATCATGTTTCAAGTCAATCACATAAAATACAGAATGTTATTTTATCTCATAGCCATGATTTTCAATAAATGCTCATCCTTGTCTCTTGAATACTTTTTAAAAGAAACAAAGAAAAATTCCTAAGAAACATCTGCATTTTTTGCCATACATAAAAAACTTGAGTGATTTTCTTTTTTAAATCTTACTACATATATTTATTGAATGTGTTTAAAAATATGAATAGAAAACAAAGTATATTCAATGGATTTAATTAATTTAAAGAATATCACACTTATCTAAAAGTCTCCTATATAATCATCACTACATATATATGACACTGGATAAGTCATTTATTCTCTCAAGAATGGATTAGATGGCACCTTGTCCATATTCCAGCTCTAAATCAATTATTATATGATCTCTATAATATTTCCTTTTATAGAGAAATGTCAAGAAGACAATGAAAACAGTCTCTTGGCAACAAAAACAATGACAAAAATGTTATGAATCTATAAACTCTAGTTTATAGGATAGCACATCAGTTCTCTAAAATATATTGCTCTTCTTTTATATGAAATAACATTCCTAATTATCCAGGCTTACAACTTTTGCATATTAAAAATGAAACCTAAGAATTGACAGCTCACAGTAAAATTCTAGAATACACATTAAAAAGTAAGTTTACACAATATATGGCAATCTACAGTTACTGAATTTATCCCTTAATACTCTATGATAGTACCCTGTGGGGATTCATTGAATTACAGCAATGATTAATGCTCCTTATACTGACAAACAAGATTTTATTTTATTTTTGAATTTTACACTTTTATTTTTTATTATATAAATATTTTATTTGCTTTCCAATTACATATAATGGTTATTTCTACCACTTACTTTTGGCAAGTTTTTGAGTTTCACAATTTTTCTCTCTCCCAGCAACAGAAGGCAAACTGATACAGGCTTTACCTTCGCATCCATCATAAGCATTGATCGAAATTAAATGTCTTGTGAGAGAAGAAACTGATCCAACAAGATGAAAGAGAACATTAGAGATAGCAAAATTATGTAATATATAAGAAAGCCTTTAAAATTGAAGATATTTCTCTGTTCAAAATCCACAATTCCATCTCTGGATCCAGATGGCATTCTTCATCATAGACACCCTAAAACTGTCCATAATTATTGCTATGGTAATAGTGTGAACTCCAGTAGATTGAGCAAGTCCATCAAGGTTGATGATCACCCCGTGTTGTTTTTAGTAAATATAATGTTCATCTGATTCTGCTCATCAAACTCAGCATCAATTCATGCAACACTTTTCAGGTTTTTCTGAAATCCTGTCCTTCATGATTTCATATAAAACAATAGAGTTCCATGACATATATATACCATAATTTGCTCAACCATTCCCCAATTGATGGACATCCTCTCAATTTCCAATTCTTTGCCACTTCAAACAGCTGCTATGAATATTTTTGCACCTGTGGGAATTTTACCCTTTTTCAAGATCTCTTCAGGTTACAGACCCAGTAGTGGTATTATTGAATCAAATGGAATGCACATTTTATTGCCCTTTGGGCATAATTCCACATTGCTCTCCAGAAAAGTTGGATCAGTTCACAGCTCCACCAACAATGTATTAGTGTTCCAGATTTCCCACATCTCCTCCACCATTGATCATTATCCTTTCTGGTCATGTTGACTAATCTGAGAGGTGTGAGATGGTACCTCAGAGTTGATTTGATTTGCACTTCTCTAATCAATAATGGATTAGAGTAATTTTTCATATGACTATAGATAGCTGTGATTTCTCTGTCCAAGAATTGCCTTTGCATATCTTTGACCATTTGTCTCTTGGGGAATGACTGAATCAGAAGATTTTTACACTATGCTTGGAATACTGTTTAAGAAGCACATATTGGCAAGACTTCCATCAGAAAATTTTGAAATAATGGCACTAAACTTGACAAGCTTTGGGTATCTGTAAAATTCATTTATATGGATTACTTCATTATTCTGAAGTGTTACATAAATAAGATGTTACTAAATATGAAACACATAATACAGTAGTTTTTATTAAAATATAGCATATTTCAGCTCAGTATGTGATGGAATGGATAAGACTTTACCAAAATGAAACAGTAATAGACACCTGTAAGGAAAAAATAGTACACTATCATATCTAATTTTTTGGAACAAGACTGTCTTTTGAAAATTCCCAGGTACCACACATTGATGGAAAAGTCTGAGTGGTTTCTAGGCTTCTGGCCTTCAAATTTTCTTCCCAGTACAACTGAAAACTAAATGATACAGCAAGAGAAGAATGGAAAATTATCTTTAAGAAACAAAAATTAATATAAATATTAGAAATAAAAGTGCAAAATGGAGAACTTGCCAAGCAAAGCAAAAATTCAATGTTTCATGAAATGAAATAAAGCTATAAATATTAGCATCAAAGATCAGGCTTCTGAGACTTATCAATGGAAATTCAGTTTCTCTACCTTAAGATGAATTCAAAGTTATCTCCCAAACTTTTCTAGGAATACCACAAACATGTTTCATATCTGTTTTGCTTATTTTGTCTTCCTTTCATAGGATAAAGCTAAAATGGACTGTGTTTTTAAAGAAATAATTACATTACTTTCATCTTTTCAAAGTGCTTTCACATCTATTATCTGACTGAATTTAGATGGCTCAGAAAATAGAACACTGAGCCCAACAGCTCAGAAAGTCCTGAGTTCAAATTCAATCCTAGACACTTTCAAGCTGGGTAATCCTGAGGAAGTAATTTAACCTCAAGTAGCATCATATAAAAATGTGAATCATAATACTACCTCCCCTTGAGGGCTTTTATGAAAAATAAAAGGAAATATTTGTAGAATTGCCTGACACATAGTAAGCACTTAATGCGTATTTCCTTTATTCCTTTCTAACAACCCCATCAAATTGGTAGGGCAAGCCTTATCTCAAAAAACAAATAAGAAAATTAAAATTAAGTGACTTGAGTAGTCAAGACTAAAATTCAAGTCTCCTTATAAACTACCACATGTTCCACTAGACATTAGGGGTTTTGGTAGAATTTAAGAATATAAAATAATTATTATAGGAATGAAGATAAATGTGCTTCTACTGCTGGTAATGAAAAGGATACCAAATCATCATAATTTATATACTAAAACTGTCATTTATTTTTAAGCAACTAATTGGCCATATCGGGATTGAAATATAATTGTTCAGTTTATTCAAGAGCTGAATTTAAATTTACTAATCCTCATGACCCTATGGCTATAGTGATGTTCCATGCCCATGGAAAACCACTATTTTTCTTCTTTGGGGGGGGTGGGCAATTGGGGTAAGCAACTTGTCTAAGGTCACACAATAAGTATCCAGTTTCTGAGGTGAAATTTGAACTCCAGTTCTCCTGACTCCAGGGCCAGAAGCCTATCCACTGCACCATCTAGATACCTGTCACCATCTTCTTGAATAATTCTTGTTGCTTTTATTTTATAAGAAAATTATAGGGATACTACTAAGCACCACCAGTTATCAAAAATAGTTCTAAACAAGTCTTTTTCATTTTCAAAGTTAATTAAAATTACAATCTTTCAAATTAAAGAACATAATTCTAAGATATATATATATATATATATACATTTACACACACACACACACAAACACACACACACACACACACACACACACACATATATCTTTTCTTATAGTAATTGGAATGACAATACTCCCAGCAAATACTGAGAAAGCTAATGACTTTTGTTCAAGCTGTACATTAGGTATCCTTGAGACCTCCTTACTCTATTGCTGAAATAACCAGGTCGTGAAAATGCAGCAGGCATTTTTTCCTTTGAACTAAAGACATGGATTCAACTACTCTGACCACTCTTATTTTTTTCCAAATGAACAATTATTAAGACGTCTTCTATGCTGTCAGCCACAGCACTAAACACAGCATATACAAAGAAAATTGAAAGGTGGTTTCTGTTCTCAAATGAGCCCATAACCAAATGGGAGAGAACATGCAAATAATGAACAAACAAGACATATTTAAAGGGATAAATTGAGGAATAATCTGAAAAAGGAAGGTACAAGCTTGATTTTTTATATTTATTATATATATATATATATATATATATATATATATATATATTAAGGATAAAAGTTAGGACTGTAGAATTTAACCATAACTTTTCCACACCCTAGTTTAAAAAAAAAAGTCATCACATCCTACTGTTCAGTCTTTTCCCATTATATGCTATATCATTACTTTTTTTCAAATGAGAATGAGTTTCATCCTATGATTTAAATCAGAATCCAAAAGCTTATGTACTTTGTGTGTATGTGTGTTTGTGTGTGTGTACACACCTATATGTATGTTTATAAATATGTATATATAATATATACATATATCTATAATATATATACACATATATGTATATAGTCTAGTGCCTAAACCGAGAACAAGCCAGCAAAACCTAAGCAGGATAGTGACCTTCTTCATGTAAGAGATACCTTTACTCATATAAATCAGCCAAGTACCATAGTCACAATAACAGTTACTATAATGGCCAAAAAAAAAATCAGTGGTATAGGTCCCTGAAAACAATACTTTTTCTGAGAAGAAAAAAACTTAACTTCTCAGATTATGAATTGAATATAAGGTACCTCACTGGGATCTAAGGATTGCGTTCGAGCATCACTGGTTTCCAGTAATCATAGTCCTCTTCTGACTTGCTAGCGTCAGTTGCATGTTCATGGAGCAGCTTGGGAGATTTTCGGTGATGTGGGGATATCAAAACTCAAAGAATCTGTGGTATCATGGGAGAGATCTCACTAAGTAGTCCTCAAGTCTCTGGTAGGGTAGGGGTACTGAAACAACTGGTGCTGAAAGGAGCCCTCTCCACCAATCTGCAACTGGTTATTCCAAATGTGTTTGTTCCATTCCTGGTGAAATGGAGAATAAAGGCTTATGTGGTTCTCAACAGCTGATCCAAACTGAACCATACTATTGCTGGTTTGTTTGTTTGTTTTGCCATGTGGTGGCTTTCTGTCATCTTTTTTATTTCATTCTCTGTCTCTGAAGCCAGTAAGTGTAAACCATTTTTTCCCTGTGACTAAAACAGGACAATAAAGGTAGTTTTTAAAAATGAAGTTTAATTCTCTAGGACCTTACCCAAACCCATGGGTGGATGGCATCTTTTCAAATGCCAACCTTAACCCAACATTTTGGAGAATTATTATAGAATTTCAGCAGAAAGCTGTAAAACTTTAGGTGGTCAACTGATGAGATTTCACACAGATGATATTGTTTTACAAATAAAATTCTCTCAAATCTTGTAATATTTGCTGAAAATTACAATTAACAAGAATTCCACTTATGCGGAAGAATAAATGTTTACAAACAGCAATAGGATTGTTGATCGAGGTACTAACATTGATAACGAGATAGACATTGGCACAGGTGAAGTCAACATTGTAGGAGACAGGCTTTATATAGCACACTAGCATTGTATAACCCTTAGTCAAAGATTAAGAAACTAACTGATCAGAAATATGTTGCTTAAGAAATATTAATTC
Source organism: Macrotis lagotis (assembly GCF_037893015.1). Classification (NCBI taxonomy): domain Eukaryota; kingdom Metazoa; phylum Chordata; class Mammalia; order Peramelemorphia; family Peramelidae; genus Macrotis; species Macrotis lagotis. Next base: position 83,245 of record NW_027421939.1, on the reverse strand, counting down.
CATCTTAAAATCACATTAGACATAAGATTAAACTCTCATCCACATTTTGGATCTGCTGTGTGCTGAGGTATGCTTGCTTCCTGAATCTACTAGTGAATATATTCAGTTGAGCCTGAGAGAACACTGCTCTCAAGGTGGATTTTTGACTAGGCTCTGATCTTCTTTTTCCTGAGGAATCTTGGTCTTGTCCTGGGAGGAAACGTTCTTTGAAGTTGGGCTAAGTGGCAGAGTCTGGAGTATCTTGAATGAACATAGCCATGGATGAAGAAGGAGCAGGAGAAATTGCTCTGCTTGACTGGAGCTATTCCAGACTTTATACTTGGAAATTAGAGTAAGGGCTTGGGTAGGTAAATGGCTCTGGCTGGGACAAGGAGATCCAGATTTTTTTAGGGCAGTTGGTATGGCCTTTAGGCTGATAGGACTGGCATTTCTGCAAGTGACAGCAGGAGGGAGGCTTTAGGGAAGATACTCCAAAAAAATTAAGTTTCATCCTAAGGTGTTGCAGTAAGTGCAGGAACAAAAGTCTGTTAGTTTATGGTAGGCACAGTGCTTTGCAAAGTATAAAACTACAAATAAAGAAAGACTCAAAAAAAGTCAAAGGCCTAAACCTGGAGCAGTGAATCTTTGGAACAGTTGGGCAACCTTTTTAAATCACTTCCCCACCTGCAAATCCTGCCCTCTGGGCTCCACTCAGCCATTACCATGAAAATGAACAATTCATAGAAAAGGTGGAGTCTGAAGCTTGACAGTTACAAGGTATGTGGGAGTGAATGAAGGAATAAAGTTTCTATAAATCCAAGAGAAATTAGGAAATTCAGAAATACTTTTCCTTAGCCAAAATTTTTCATTCAAGTTATTCAATTCCACCAACTCTCACTTTCTGTTGAACCTCCATCTTGATCATTCTATATAAAGGTAAATGGGTCCCACACTGTTCTTTCAGGAGACTTCCTATTATTCTAATTCCCTTCTGGGTGCCCTGCTTCAAAAAAGTAGCTCCTACCCATTGGTCATATTGGTCTGATTTTGCCAAGGCAACCACACATAGGACCTGAAATTCAAATAACCTAGTAGCTTTTTAGTAGTGAATTAATTAATTAAATGTTTTACCAAATAGAGCCCACAAATGATGTTATAAATATCCAAATAGCCCTTGACAGAAAAAAGACTCCCCATTCCTGCTGTGGATGATCCCTGTTGAGATATCTGTTAATTCTTCCACAATTTTCACAGCAATCACATTTTTCATCATGCAGTTGGAACTGGTATAAATACACTTATTAAACATCCAGAGTAACTGCAAATTTCTGTCAAGAGGTCTTTCTCTTAACCAAACAGGCTCTACCCACCTGCATTCCTACAATATCTATCAAAAATCTTAATCTGTGATAGAATACCAATGATTTATTTTTTTCAGTTGTACAAATGCCAAACTCCTTTTTGTTAAGTGTCTAAAGTAAGAATTTGGGCAGAAATCTATGATTTTTGGTAGGAACTAAATAATCAGCAAGTGTTAAATTATGTCAATTATGTTTTATTATATTCTAAGTTTTAGAAACTATCATTCATAAAATTCAACAATCATACTTTTTATTCAAGCTTATGTACATGTGTTATATTTACTATAGTATAATCTTGAAGAGGTCAGAACCCACCATATGCATCTTTCTATGTTTCTCACAGCCTGGCACAAGGCTCTTCACATTGCATTTTATTAATGTTTTTTAAACAAGTTTACCAGTACATTGGATTTACCAGTACTCTTGGAAGAAATATGAGAGGACATGGACATTATTCAAATAGGATGAGGACTCACAATCTTTACCTCTGAAGAAAATACTCTTATTGATGAGACCATACACAGATCTTCAATACTGAAGTACCATAGTAAAATGTGATGAAATAGTATAACAACATTCAGAGATAGAAATTCTATGAATGCTATATACTAGGTATTTAAAAAAATAACAAAATTAGTGGCCAAATCATAGAAAATCATATCAGTTAGAGGTGGAATAAATCATTAAAAGTAAGCAAATTATGGCTCTAGATAAAGAAAATGGGTTCTACTACTTTCCAGGGGCTTAATCAACTATTACCTTGGCACACTTCTAAGCTAAACAGAGTACACTGTGTATCTAGTCATAGCCCCATATTTGTCTCTATATCTACGGCATTGTAGTTGCATAGGTATGATCCATTGCACTAAAGACTACTGTAATAACAGCAATCATTGGCTGAGTACTGGGCTCACATAGAAAGGCTATATATTTATTGAATGAATAATTATAGTTCACATTTCTGTAGAACTTTACAAAGAACTTTTCTTACAACTATCCTGTTAATATTGAAAATATTATCCCCATTTTACAAATGTGATATTTTCTTAGGTCCCACTGCTAATGATGGCAGGGTGGTTTAATTGACAGTGAACTGGATCTGGTGCCAGAAAACCCAAGTTAAGCCTGAACTCTGCCTCTTTTTCTTGTGGGATCTTAGGCAAACCACATTTTCCTCATCTCTCTAAAGAGGCTGGACAACATGACCCCTAAAGTGTGGTCTAGTTCTAAATTTTTTGCTGTGATAGCAATACAATGGAAATTTGAACCCTAATCTTTGATGTTCCTTCCATTAGTCTTTAGTTATAGTGAAAACAGCATTCCTATTAATTAATGTCTATTCAGCTATGTTCTGTTCCCACAAGAAGCAAACTGGAAAGCCACATTACTAAGGCTGTTTAGTTATGATGGAGAAAACAGTAATTTCAAAGGTCAAACAGTACAAAGGAATTGTGATTATGTATTTAAAAGGAAGTCTGAGCCTCCTAGCTTTATAATAATAGAAGGCTTTTCTGGTGTTTGGAATACAGTTGCCTGAAGTACAAGTCCTATGGTGCCTATTTCTATAAAGAATAGTCAACTGTCAGACAAAAGAATATTGGCATAATATTTTTTCCAGAGAAAATACAGTAGTATTCTTTATCATGATCTGTTCCATTTAATGTGCTGTCATTAGGACTATGAAAGTAGATACCAGTTAAGGAATGCCTCTGTTTATAAGATGTAGTAATTCCAGCATCCTTTGAAACCCAGTGATCAATTTGAAGCTTTTTTACAGAATCATTGCTGAAAAAAAAATCCATAGAGGAATGCTTAAATTGTCCATTATTGAAAACTAATAAGCAAACCTTGGGGGAGGGAAATTAGGTGAAAAGAAAACATGGAAAAAATTATTTTTCCTTTTTCTTAAATACATACTACATCCATACTAACTTTCTTTAAATAAGACTTTAATCATATTAGATCAGAAACCATAAATGGACAATCTCTTCTGAAATGCATCAAATCTTTACTGAATATTCTGGTCTAAAGCAATTAATGAAACAAAGACTTCAGACTTCTTAGAATGCAATTTCCATTCTAGGTAGATTTGTATCTTCTCCGGTCTAGGAAGATGTTGCTTGTTTAGCTACAAACCTCCACATAAAATTCCCCTCATTTCCTGCCTATACTTGGGCTAAAAGACAAAGACTGTACAAAATCATCCAGTTGTGATTAAATAATTTATGTGTAACATATTTAGGAGTCTGATAGAAAGCAGGCTTGATATGAACCAACAATTCCGGGAAATTAAAATGATCATAGGCTGAATTTTAAGATGCACAGACTCCAAAAGAGGGCAGGGAAAGTTTTCTCATACTATGCCCTGTTCAGAATATATTTGAAGACTGTATTTATTTGGGAGAGACATATGTCAGGAAAGACATTTGGAACTCAGAATATGTCCACGGAAGAGGAATTAGCATAGAGACAGATGAAGATCATTTATAATAGGAGCAATGGAAGACATTGCTATTATCCTAGATAAAAGATGAAAAGTAGGGAGAACAAGCAGTGGAATGCATCCTAAAAATATGGTAAAGGTATCATGTTAAATTGATCATCTCCCAAGAGTAGGACTAGGGACAGAGAAGTACATTTAGAATCAATAAATTAAAAAAAAAAGGAAAGAAAAACTTTCAAAAAATTAGACTTATGTAAAGAAAATGGACTGCTTTAGGAGTTAGTATATTTCTGTCTGTGTGTTCTGAGTGTGTGTATGTGCTTCTGTACACCGATGCAAACCAGTAAATAATCACAAATTTGGGAAGATTGTTCTTTGATTCTGCCTCTAATCAATCTCACAAACCTTTCTGTTGATCTGTTCACATAGTCAGCTTCTTGTTCTGATAAGATATCAAAGAAAGACTAGTGGGAAAAAATGAACATCTGGCACATTTTGTAATAATCCATGATATCAATTCATTTTATCCCCTTATCTTTTCAGATTTCACAGAATTTGCTTACAATGTGTCCTTGTGGGGACTGGAGTCAAGATGGCTGCATGAAGGCAGGAATTCCCAGGAATTTCTTCCCCTCACAATTCCAAAAGCCGTTATATTATGACTCTAGCCAAAATTTAGAATTGCAGAATCCACAGAAAGACTCAGTGATGCAATTTCCCAGTCCAAGACAACTTAGAAGTTACATGGGACAGGTTTTTTTCACTGTGCTGGGGGCTGGAAAAAGCCATTGGGAGTATAGCTGCAGTCACAGCAGCAGCCATGTTATAGTGCAACAGGGTCCTGTATCTATATCCCAGGGGGTGCCTGTGTCCTTGGCAGAAGGGGTGATTCACAGACCTTCTGGCCTGGGGATCCCGGGAACAGCTTGACGGGGTAGTGAGAGAACTCTGCCACACCAAAGTGAGTGTAGACCAAGCACCAGTCTCAGAGCAACCATGCAGTGAAAACTTGCAGTGTGAATCTGGGAAGCCAGCCTGCACCTCCAGAGTGCAGTCCACAGACAGTAAGGCCTTCAGGCGAGATTGCAGAGGGTCTTCTCTTCTCCCTGGGGGCAGGAATCAGATATTTACAAACACCCAAGTCCAACTTACAGTTTGAGCTTCCATACTACCAGAACCAATAAGAGACTCTCCTCACAGCTCCAGGGCAGAGGGTCATCCACATATCAAAGCACAGGCTAGAAAGTAGGCAAAGCCTTTCATAAGACCTTGGAGGAATTAAAATCCCACTGGGGTGTCCCATCCCCCCTCAAAAACCTTGGAAGTGCTTGCAGTAAATTAGTCATAGGCTGATCTAATGAACAAAGAAAAGAAAAAAAGAATCTAACCATAGAAAATTACTTTGGTCCCATGGAAGGTTCAGAAGATGACAAAATCAAAGCTTATGTATCCAAAACCTCCAAGAGAAATAGAAAATGGGTTCAGGCTATGGATGAGCTCAAAAAAGACTTTGAAAATCAATTAAGGAAGATAGAGGAAAAATTGGGAGGAGAAATGAGAGCGATGCCCATAAATCACGAAAACCAAATCAGCACCTTGGTGAAAGAAATAAGAAAAAAAGAATGAAGGAAATAATATGATAAAAACCAGTTTAGGCCAAATGGAAAAAAACAACCCACAAGGCAAATGAGGCAATAATAACTTATAAAGCAGAATTGGCCATTTGGAAAATGAGATAAAAAGGGTCTCTGAAAAAAATAACTCCTCCAGTGTAGAATGGAACTAAAGGAAAGTTATGACATTGCAAGAAATAATGAAGAAATAATGCTATTCCAAAAAAAATAAACAAAATGTGAACTATCTCATTAGAAAAACAAAAGACCTCGAAAACAGATCCAGAAAAGATAATTGAAAAATTATTGGGCTACCTGAAAGTCATGCCCAGGAAAAGAGCCTAGACTTCATTTTTCAAGAAATAATACAGCAAAATTGCCCTGAGATCCCAGGAGCAGAGGGTAAAATAGAAATTGAGGGAATTTGCCAATCACCTCCTGAAAGAATTCCCTAAAGAAAATCTTCCAGGAATATTATAGCCACATTCTAAAAATCTCAAGTCAAAGAGAAAATTCTAAAAACTGCCAGAAACAAACAATTCTTCTACCATGGCTCTATAGTCAGGAGTACACAGGACGTGACAGCATCTACATTAAAGGGCTCATGGGGCTTGAACTATGATATTCCAGAAGGCAAAAGTTCTTGCAACTACTCAGCAAAACTGAGCATCCCCTTTCAGGGGAAATGATCGACTTTCAATGAAACAGGGGACTTTCAGACTTTCTTATTGAAACAACCAGAGATGAATAGAATATTTCATCTCTAAGTGCAGGACTCAGGGGAACCATAGAGAGGGTGGATAACAAGGAATAACTATTGGGAAGTTAATGATGTCAAATTGTTTGTTATCCTACATGGTAAGAAAATATTGATAACTCATATGAACTTTCTCTTTTATAATAGCAGTTAGACAATATATATGAGTCAATTGACGATTAAGGAAAGTACTGGGAAGAAGAGAAAGGAGATGAAAAATGGAATACGATATTTCACAATTGAGTCAAGAAAATGTTTTTTAATGGAGCGGAAGAGGAGATGCTGAGGGGGGAATGAGTGGGCCTTCATTCTCATCAGAAATGGCTGAGAGAGGAAATAACATACACACTTAATAGGGTACAGAAATCTATCTTACCTTAGAGAAAAATGAGACAAAAGTGATAGAATAAGTGGGAGTGGGGTGAGGAAAGGGGGAAGTAGGTGATAGAAGAGAGGGAAGATTAAGGGAGATGGTACTCAGATACAACACCCTTTTGAATAGGGACAGGGTGAAAGGAGAGAGAGAGAGAGAGAGAGAGAGAGAGAGAGAGAGAGAGAGAGAGAGCATAGAATAAAGGAGAGTGGGAAGGAAGAGAGAGGAGGGAAATACAACTGGTAATAGCAACTGTGGAAAAAATATTGAAGCAACTTATTTGGTGGACTTATGATAAAGAAGGCAAGGCATCCCAGAGACAGAGCCATTGGAATATGAACATAGACTGAAGTAGATTTTATTTCTCTCTCACTATTCTCTAACTTTTTCCTCTTCTTGGGGGTAAAGGGGGTTATGTTTTTTTCATAAAAACATTATTTTAATAATATTAATGGATACATAAATAAATGTGTCCTTGTGGGTAGTTAGGTGGTGGAATACAGCTAGCAATAGCAACTGTGGAGCAAATATTAAAGCAGTTTCTCCGATGAACTTATGATAAAGAATGCAATCCATTCCAAAGACAGAGCTGATTGTATCTGAATACAGACTGAAGCACACTTTTTTTCTCTTACTTATTTTTTGAGGGTTTTCTGTCTTTTCAAGGGAAAGGGGGATTATATTGACTTTTACAAGAAGACTATTGTAGTAATATGAAAGAAATACATAAACAATAGTGGAAAAATAGATTACCTTTGCTTTCACAACAACAAAACTATAGAGAATACTCTGGGCCATATTTTTCCCACACCTTGATGCTTGAATTCATTAGAGCAGCTAGTGCTCAGTTCGATCAACTCACTTAAACTTCAACCTTCTCACCTTATAGCCAGATGGGTAAAATCTATGCAATTTGAAGACTATACTCTTTGATAAATAATATGAACGCATTTCAGATTTTACTTCAGGATCTTTCATTAAACTGACATTACAGAATCAGTCAGTGAGCCTAAGCATTTCTTCGTGCTAGGAACATATTTTTAAATGAAATTTTATTGTTCATACCTCTGTATTTTAAATATAACTCCGGTTATTCTGGACTTTCTTCTCTCTGTCAAAGTTTTATAAGATCAATTCAAGTCAAAGTAATTCTCATTTTTTATGCACCCACTAGGTTCCAAAAAGGTATCAGGTACAGAGGATTCAAATAAGAAAACAAAATACTTAATTCCCTGACCTCTAAAGGGGGAAGAAAAAACATAAAAGCTGGATGAACAGAGAACTGTTTGGAGTTGTTTTGTTCCTCAAATCAAAGGAAGGTTTTGGGAAGAATTTAGTGCACTCTCTTCTAGTCCTCCAATCAAGGGGAGAGGAAACCAAGGTGAGTGGAAAGGGTGAAGGGTATCCATTATTCCTGATGAAGAAATTTCAGGTGATCTGACTATCCTAGATAGGGAGGGCATATTAGGCATGCAACAGAAGCCAGACAGAGCTGCTGGTGAAGATTGGAGTTGAAGACATTGAGTCTGCTTTGGAATTATCTTTTGCTTTCTATGCTCTCTCGCAACTTTTCAACCACAGCCTTCAAAAGCTCTATAGTGTTTACTTATAGAGCTGTTCTTCAAAAGATATCCATGGAGTTTCCTTTCCCTTGATGTCCAGCCCTCTTCTTCCTGAGAGTTTCCTAAGCTTATTTTTTCTTTTTCCTTTTTTTAAATATATTTTTATTAAAGATATTATTTGAGTTTTACAATTTTCCCCCAATCTTGCTTCCCTCCCCCCACCTCAGCCCCACAGATAGCACTATGTCAGTCTTTACTTTGTTTCCATGTTGTACCTTGATCCAAATTGGGTGTGATAAGAGAGAAATCATATCCTTAAAGAGAACAGAATTCTCACAGGTAACAAGACCAGACAATAAGATGTCTGTTTTTTTTTTCTAAATTAAAGCTAATAGTCCTTATACTTCATTAAAACTCCACAGCTCCCTATCTGGATACAGATGGCACTCTCCTTTGCAGACAGCCCAAAATTGTTCCCAATTGTTGCACTGATGGATTGAGCAAGTCCTTCAAGGTTGAACATCACTCCCATGTTGCTTTTAGGGTATACAGTGTATTTCTGGTTCTGCTCATCTCACTCAGCATCAGTTCATGCAAATCCCTCCAGGTTTCCCTGAAATCCCTTCCCTCTTGGTTTCTAATAGAACAATCATGTTCCATGACATACAGAACTTCATGATTTAAAGTGAGTTGTTCAGTTTCTACTAATGACCAATATGCAGCTAGCAATTGTTCAAAAGGAGTATGGTTCTCTCCCACAGGTTGGAGTCTAATAATTTTTTTAAATTGCTCCAATCACTTTTAAGAACACATCTCAATTTAGTACAAATCTGGGTTGCCAGTCCCAGAAGAAATTCCTAACTTATTAGGTGATTCATAGTTCTCTATGTTCTTTTCTACTTTAGAGTGATTTAAAATCAATTTTCAAAATTTCCAAAAACAAATATCTTATTTATACAAACTCAAACTTGCTCATACCATCATTCACATGCTTTAGCTTCCATAAATTAAAAAGAACCCAACCTTCTCTATGCCTCTTCATTTTCTTTGCACCCCCTTTCATTATTATCTTCACAGGTGCTTAAATACAGTATTCAGATTGTACAACTTGCATTTTCTCTTAAGATGCATATTAAGATGCATTTAAGCATATTTCAGACTTTATTCACCCATCCTTTCTTCTTCTTTTATTTTAACACATACTTTATTTCGAGATATACTGTTCATGACCACATCCAAAGATTTATTTAAAACCTTACTTTTTGCAGCTAAATAGGCATAGTTCTATTTACAAGTTCTTGGGCAAGATTTTTCAATGTCCCTAATTCCATTGTATACTTAAAATTTTAAAGATTCTAATGGTCTTTGTACTTTTGCAAGAATAATTTCTCATCAGGTAAATTGAGAGTCATCCCCCTTAAAATGTACTAATATGTACTCTGAGAGAAAGGGAAAAATCATCACTGAGCACTCCTTTTTTGGGTAATTGACCTAACTCATCATTATTTTTACTTGTTTTATCTATATTTCTTTTCCTCCCAAGCCTGTAATTTTAACAGACATTCCATTTCTAAATATACTAGGATTGCCATCCATCAGAGATGTATTGCTCAATTTCAAAACAAAACAAAACAAAACAAAACAAAGAAGCAAACAAACTTTAGTAACAGTTGTATATCCATTTTTCCAATTTGTAATTAATTAATCTTATGAGAGACTGATAGTTCCTCTGTCTGATCTCCCTTATTGGGGTTTGATCCCCTATCTACTATTCTCCTTTAAAATGTTCTAATGAGCAATATACAAGGAGAGAAGAGGAGGGGCGAGGGAGGAGGATGGAACAGTAGGCTCCAAATTCAAGGCAGAAATCTTTCCTTTATCTTCCACCTTTTTACATTATAACTGATACATTTCAAAAGTATTAATGCCATCTGTCTCCTCCCTTCGTACTCCTGCTTTGAGCAAGGCAGAGAACATTTCTTTACAGGACCCCAGAGCATTTGATTTGCGATTCCTAGGTTTATTCCATTCTCTGGGAGCAGACTCTCCTACATCTTTAAATTCTCCTAAATCTCCCAGCTGAGATAATTTATCTATCACTTCTCTCAGAGATTCTCCTAAAATAAAATTTTGACACTGTAACATAGACATTCACCCCTGCAGGTCAATCAATTTTTTCTCCATTTGAACTTTCTCTTCCTCTTTCTTATCCAAAGCTTGACATACCTTCTGATATAGGGTTAAAAGAGCCCATCCCCTTCTGCAAATACCATTCATCTCCTTTCCCTTTTCTATGGTAATTTTACTTAAGCCTTCAGGAAGTTGGGGAGGCTTTCCATCCCTAATGCACCAGCTGGTATATTGAGCCCAGACCTTTGCTAAAGTAGAAAAGGGGAGGGTCTTCCCATCTGGGTACTTAAAGAGGGGAGGGGATTTCTGCTGTTTTCTTAAATAGAGGCATTTACACAATGAATCCTGTTCTTGATGCCATTTAATGTATTGTGATTTTAATGAGGTCCAGGTTCCTTCCTGTAAATGATGCTGTCACACAGTTGAAAATGAAAGTCTTTTAATAATCCAAGGAATAGGTGCAGCTGGGGGGCATAGTGGGTAAATCACCAGTCTTGGAGTCAAGAGTACCTGGGTTCAAATCTGGTCTCAGACACTTAATAATGACCTAGCTGTGTGGACTGGGGCAAGCCGCTTAACACCTTGCAAAAAAAAAAACCCTAAAAAATAATGCAAGGAATAGATTGTTTACAATAATATTCTATATAGCAAATAATATATATATATATATATATATATACATATATGTATTCTCATACAGGCTCCAGTGAACTTACTCATTTAAGAATTTCATTTTCTTATACACATGGACTTATCAGAAAGAATGTGATCCACCCACCACAGATTTGGTGGTGTTAGAACGCAGACTGAAGCACATTTATTATTATTATTATTATTATTATTATTATTATTATTATTATTATTTGGACGGGTGCAGGGCAAATGGCGCTGGGTGGCCTGCCTGGGGCCGCATAGCAGGGTGATCCTTGGGTGTCTGGGGCTGGATTTAGACCTGGGTGCTCCTGGCTCAAGGGCCAGTGCTCTGTCTGCCACCCAGCCACCCATACTACTATTACTATTTTATTTTATTTTGGGTGTTTTTTTTCTTATTTTAGTTTTTGCAGGACAGTGGAGTTTGGGTGCCATGTATGCCACACAGCTGGCTGATTGTGTGTATGAGGCCAGATTTGAGCTTGGGTGTGCTCCTGGTTCCAGGGCTGGTGCTCCATCCACTGTGCCACCTGGCCATACCTACAATTATTACTATTATTTTTTTAATTTTAATTTTAATTTTTTTCTCACCACTTTACTTAATTGCTCAAGCAAGTCTATATTTGGGGGAGGCGGCATTTTGTTTACTCTTAAACAAGAATATTTTATGAATGTATAAATAGCATTATTTGTACAAAATGAGAATAAATAAATATTAAAAAAAAATTGCAAAGCTATTTCCAAACAACAATCCTAAATCTTCTTAGAAAGTTTGGTAGGTTATTTTACAATACCCTGAAAATTTAATATAGCCTCTACATATGTAATCAAGTTAAATATAGATCTATACTGAACATGTTGTAGAGAAAAATCAGATCCAAATGGATGAAAGCATTCCTAATCTACTCATGTATTTTAAATATGGTCCCACACTCTCTTCATGTTGAACTGCAACCCTCCTTAAGTAAAGTGTCATTATGTTTTTCTTTTTTCTTTTATAAAGGAAAGATTTTATTTATTTTTTTACAGGTTTTTCCCAAAATCTTACTTCCCTCCCCCCACAGAAGGCATTCTGTTAGTCATTACGTTGTTTCCTTGGTATATATTGATCTCAGTTGAATCGATGAGAGAGAAATCATATTCTTAAGGAAGAAAAATAAAGTATAAAAGGCAGCAGCATTACATAATAAGATAATGGGATGTTTTTTCCTAAATTGAAGGTAATAGTATTTAGTCTTTGTTCAAGCTCCACGATTCTTTCTCTGGATACAGATGAATCACAAATACATCAAAATTGTCCCTGGTTGTTGCATTGAAGGGATCAGTAAGTCCATCAAGTTTGATCATCACCCCCATGTTGCTGTTAGGGTATACAACGTTTTTCTGGTTCTGCTCATCTCACTCAGCATCAGTTCATGCAAATTCTCAGGAGTTTTTTTTTTAATCTTATCACAGTTAATTTAGACACACAGAGCTTTGTCAGGTACCCTCATTACAACCATCCCTATATAAACACAACCCTTAAGAGTTAAAAGTTTGTACAAATCACAGTTAATTTCTACCCACAGCCTCTAAGTATATTCCTTGCTTTTTTAAAATATTTAATATTTATTTATTCTCATTTTGTATAAATAATGTTTTTTATACATTCATAAAATATTCTTGTTTAAGAGTAAACAAAATACCCTGTCCCCCCCAAAAAATATACACTCACTTGAGCGATAAAGTAAAGGGGAGAGGAAAAACTTCAAAATTAAAAAAAAATAGTAGTAATAATTGTAGGTATGGTCAGGTGGCACAGTGAATGGAGCACCAGCCCTGGAGCCAGGAGCACTTGAGCCCATATCTGGCCCCATACATCCAACAATCACCCAGCCATGTGACATGCAAGCTACCTCAACCCCACTGCCCTGCAAAAAACCCCCAAAAGAAAAAAAAGACCCCAGATTAAAATAGTAATAATAGTAGGGGTGGTTGGGTGGCAGACAGAGCATTGGCCCTTGATCCAGGAGCACCCGGATCCAAAACCGTCCTCAGACACCCAACAAGCACCCTGCTATGTGGCCCCAGGCAGGTCACCCAGCCCCATTTTCCTTGTACCTCCCCCAAAATAATAATAAAAAAAATGTGCTTCAGTCTTTTTTGCAACACCACCAACTCTGTCACGGGTGGGTCACATTCTTTATGATAAGTCCATTGCCACTGCTGATGCCAATTCCCTCCTTTCTAATTTCTACACTACCATGTACTATATTTTCTCTCTCCTTTCACTCTGCCTCTGCTGTAGGGTAGCTGAGTGGCTCAGCAGACAGATCTCTGGCTCGGGCCAAGAGGCCCCGAGCCCCCCTACCACCACTTAGGCCCAGCTTCCACCTGGCTCTATGGTCCTAGACAGGCCATCCAAGCAAGAAATAAAAAAGAAAATATATTATATCTGACCACTCTCCCCCATGGTCCATTCTTTCCTCTATCACTCACATCCCCCCCTTCCCCTTGTCCCCCCTTTTTTCTATTGACTCCATTTTTACACCATATTTTATCTTCAAATTCAGCTTTCTCCTGTGCTTCAACTATAAAAGCTCCTTCTACCTGTACTTTTAACTGAGAAGGTTCATATGAGTATTATCAGTGTCATTTTTCTGTGCAGAAATACATGCAGTTCATCATCATTAAGTCCCTGATATTTTCCCCTTCTCCTCCAATCTCTATGGTTCACCTGAGTGCTGTGTTTGAAGATTAAACCTTCTGTTCAGCTCTGGCCATTGCAACACAAACATTTGAAATTCCCCTGGTGCATTGAAAGTCCATCTTTTGCAGCTGGAAGAGGACATTCAGTTTTGCTGGGTAGTTGATTCTCATTTGCATTCTAAGCTCTTTTGCTTTCCAGTATATTATATTCCAAGCCCTATGAGCTTTTAATGTAGTTGCTGCTAAGTCCTCTGAGATCCTGATTGCAGCTCCACGATATTTGAATTGTGTCCTTCTGGCTGCTTTTAATATTTTCTCTTTGACTTGGGAGTTCTGGAACTTGGCTATAATATTCCTAGGGGTTGGTTTGTTGGCATCTCTTTCTTGGGGAGATGGGTGGATTCTCTCCATTTCTATTTTTCCCTCTGGTTCTAGGATATCTGGGCAATTTTCCTGTAGTAATTCTTTGAAATTGATATCAAGGCTCTTTTCCTGATCATGACTTTCAGGGTATTCCAATAATTTTTAAATTATCTTTCCTAAATCTGTTTTCTATATCAGTTGTTTTTTCAATGAGATGTTTCACATTTCTAATTTTTCATTTTTGTTTTTGAATTAATGAGTCCTGATTTCTTTTAAATTCCTCAAACTCCATGAGTTCTATTCTTTGTCTGACAGATTTCTTTTCCTCAGAGAGTTTGCTTATCTCTTTTTCCATCTGGCCAATTCTGCTTTTTTAAAGCATTCTTCTCCTCAATAACTTTTTGAACTGTTTTATCCATTTGACCTAAGTTGGTTTTTAGCATGCTATTTTCTTCGCATTTTTTTGGATTTCCTTGACTAGGCTGCTGACTTCATTTTCATGTTTTTCCTGCATCTCTCTCATTTCTTTTCCCAGTTTCTCTTCTAACTCCCTCATTTGATTTTCAAAGTCTTTTTTGAGCTCTGTAATAGCCCAATCCCCATTTCTGTTTTTTCTTGGAGTCTTTAGATGCAGGAGCTTCTGCTTCCTCATCTTAGGACTGTGTATATTGATCCTTCTTGGGATCATAGGTAATGTATTTCTCGATGGTGTTACTCTTTTTTCTCTGTTTGTTCATTTTCCTAGCCTAAGCCTATGGTCTGTGAATGACCATAAATGCCCCCCTCGGCCAAGTGGCTGGGTGGGGGGGCCCTGCTGTTCTATGGGGGGGCCTAAACTGCGATCAGGATCTGAATGTGGTCAGAGCCCCAGAGTCCTGTTCCGGGGAGGAGGTCAGAGCTCAGCACTCTCTCTCTCTCTTCACTCCTCTTCCTAGGTTCAATGCACTCATGCCCTGGGGGCTCCTGCTGACTGGCTCTGCCTGTTTCTGTTCCTGGATGTGGGCTGCTGAAAGACCACTTTGCTCCCTTTATGCCCTGAGGTCTGGGTTTCATGAGCTCGCTCTGGCAGTGAGGTCCCCTGCAGTTCCCCCAATTTATGTCCTGTACTCCCCAGGGTGTAGCTCAGGAAACTGCCCCGCTGCTGGGAGCCAGGGCTCACAGAGCCTTGGGGCTGCCAACAGGAGGCTGAAGTTTGTTCACTCTAGCGGGCCACCCCTCTGGGGGGCCGCCCCTCCAACCCTGGTATGCAGAGCCTTTCTGCTCTCTTCCAGATTACCTTGAGTAGGAGAACTGCTTCATTCGGTCCCTCTGTGGGTTCTGTCTCTCGAAAATTTAGTTAAAGTCCTTAGTTTTGAAGATTTATGAGAGAGTGCCTAAGACCCGATCTGCTCTTGTCTCCATCTTGGGTCTTCCCCCTAAAATGTCATTATGTATAGAGATTCTAAGTACTGGGACATTCCAAAGGTTTTTCTTAAAAACTTTAGAATTGTTTACATGGCATTGTAGCCACTGACAGAGGATCTCCCTGCATGGCATGTCCTCATCAGAAGGGGTGCTGCACTCTTAAGAGCAAGGTAGAACTGAAGTAGCCCAAAGGAAATGTGAGATATGTAAATAAACACAATTATTTGTGCTCTATGGAAGAGCATTCTGAGATCCTACTGGTCTGATGAGCCACAGTTGGAAACAGTATAATTTATCTCAAACACAGTGTTGTCATTTTGGACTTCTTTGAAAATGAAAGACAAGAACCAACTATTCCCATATCCTCTGAGTAATACCTTCAACTATAATCAGTTATAGTATATTATAGTATATATTATAATAGTTAAAGAACTATCAAAAGAGACATATGATACCCAAGAGTTACAAGTGTTATCTTCCTTGTACAGATATATAGTTTAATGTTCCACGACAAATGTTTGTCCCCCCAGTCACCAATCCATTTAGCTTTTAATGCATTTCTCTTAAGTCTTGTATTTGAAAGTCAAATTTTCTGTTAAGTTCTGATCTTTTTATCAGAAAATCTTGGAGGTCCTCTATTTCCCTGAACATTTATCTTTTCCCCCAACGAAATTTGCTGAATTTTTCAGAGTAGTTAATTCTTGGTTGTACTCCAAAGTCCTTTAACCTTGGAAATTTATTCCAGGCCCTTTCTTTTTCCAGTTGAACAGTTTCATTTCTTTTGAGGAATTACATTCTTTTCCCAATTAGCTATTTTTACTTTTAAAGGAGTTGATATATATGGTGATTTTTTCCACTTCTTTTTTCCATTTTTATTCTTCCTCTCTTTGTTTTTTTTAAAGTTTTTGAAAACACTTCCATGATACTTTGGATTTTAGTCTATTTTGTTATCTCCTTTGAGGTTTCCCATGTAGGTAATTTGCCACTGTTTTCTTCTTCCAAAATGGCATTTTCATCATCTCTAGGAGCTTCACATGTTTCATGGTTCATGCTCTTCATCTTTTTGCTCATTTTGTTGGCTAAGCTCTGCTCCTGGGATAGTGATTATATTCTTGAGCTTTTTGGGTTTGGGCTGGGATTTGGTCACTCATTTATTGCTTTCCAAAGTGTTGCCTACACAGTCCAGATGTTGCCTATGAAGAAGCTTGTTTTCCCCTGTATTTCTAGGTTTTGCCTATGTAGTGGCTTGTTCCCTATCCAGTCCTGCTGATGCTCCTGTGTTCCCAGGGTTCAGATTGTGACTGGAACTGGGACCTTTCCTGCTGTCCACTTGACAGAAAATGGGCTGTGCTCTGTTTCAAGGTATCCTGCTGGTTTTCCAACTCTTTTGTCTAGTTGGCTTCTCCTTTCCCTTTGTCCCAGAAGAGACAGACCTCCACTGGAGATCTTCCATATCTAAAATTGTGAATTTGTTTTGCTCTTCTTTTGGAACTGGAGTCTGTGACTTTAATGTCTGTGTAGAAGTTTCATTTAACATTGTGTAGGGAAAAGCTCTGGGAGGATATTACCTTCCTATTACCATCTTGATCCACCACAAGAATGAATAAGGTGAATTCTCCAGCACTGAAGATCAAATTAATAGTGTTAATTTGGAGCCGCCATTTGGTCCAACTTCATGGCAACAATTTTGACAACCTGAGGGAAATAGTTAAATGTGTGTGTGTGTGTGTGTGTGTGTGTGTGTGTGTGTGTACATATATGTGTGTGTGAGTATTGCAGATAAACATTTATTTTTTTCTTTAATTTATTTACACTTTACTAAAATATTCCTGTTTAAGAGTAAACATAGTACCCCTCCCCCATAAAAACCTAAAACTCCATGAGAAATAAAGTAAAAGAAAGGGAAAAATATGTTTCAGTCTGTGTTCTGATACCATCAGCTCGGTCTCTACTGGAGCACATTCTTTATGATAAGTCCATCATAGTTGCTACTTCCTTATTTTTCCACAGTTGCTGTTGCTGATTCTAATTCACTCCATCCATTCCTCTCCACTACCATCTATCATATTTTCTCTCCTTTCCCTCTGTCCCTCTTTGAAAATGGGCTGTGGGGCCAAAGAGTAGCACAACAGAGTACCAGCCCTGGGGGCCAAGAGGCCCCAAGCCCACATCCCACCCCAGAGACCCAGCAACAACCTGGTCCAAGACAGGCCACATAATTCCACTGCCTTACAAAAACTAAAAAAGAAAATGTATTATATCTGACTATCCTCTTCTATGATCTACCCTCTCCTGTATCACCCACATCCCCTCCCCTCCCCATCCCCCTTCTCTCCTTTTTCCTCTAGATGTCTTTACCCTATTGTCTATACAGCTTCCCCTCTGAGCCATTTCTGATGAGAATGAAGGCTTCCTTATTCCCTATGGCCTTCCCACTTCCATACCATTGTAAAAGTTACATGAAATATCTTTTCTATGAAATATATTAGCCTATTCTACCTCTCCTTTCTCTTACTCTTACTTTCAATAACTGACTCCATTTTTACAATATATCTTCAAATTCAGCTCTCTCCTGTGCTTCATCTATAAAATCTCCTTCTTCCTGCTCTATTAAATCATAAGGTTTCGTATGGGTATTATCAGTATCATCTCTCCATGCAGGAATACTTCCAGTTCATCATCAAGTCCCTCATATTTTACCCCTCTCCTCTGCTCTCTATGCTTCACCTAAGTACTGTACTTGAAGGTCAAACTTTCCATTCAGCTCTGGTTGTTTCAGCAGGAACATTTGAAAATCCCCTTTTTCATTGAATGTCCATCTTTTCCCCTGGAAGATTATGCTCTGTTGTGCTCATTAGTTGATTCTCGGTTGCACTCCAAGCTCTTTTGCCTTCTGGAATATTATATTCCATGCACTAAAAGCCGTTAATGTGGATGCTGATAAGTTCTGTGTAATCCTGACTGCAGCTCCATGATATTTGAATTTTGTCCCTCTGCTTCTAGGATAACAGGGCAATTTTGCTGTAGAAATTCTTTAAAAAGGAGGTCAAGGCTCTTTTCTTGAGCATGACTTTCATGTATCCCAATAATTTTTAAATTTTCTTTCCTGAATTTATTTTCAAGATAAGTTGTTTTTTCAAGGAGATATTTCACATTTTCTCGTAATTTGTTGTACTTTTGGTGTTGAACTATTGCATCTTGATTTCTTGCAAAGTCATCAGCTTCCTTTAGCTCCATTCTACATCTGAAGGATTTGTTTTCCTCAGAGAGCTTTATTATCTCTTTTTCCATCTGGCCAATTCTGCTTTTTAAAGTCTTCTTCTCCTCAATAAGTTTTTGAACTCTTTTATCCATTTGGCCTATGCTGGTATTTAACATGTTATTTTCATCAGCATATTTTGGATCTCTTTGATTAAGCTACTGATTTCATTTTCATGTTTTCCCAGCGTCTCTCTCATTTCTTTTCCAAATTTTTCTGCTATCTCCCTTACTTGATTTTCAAAATCTTTTTTGAGCTCTGTCATACCCTGAGCCGAACATCTACATTTCTTGGAATCTTTAGATGCAGAAGCTTGCACTTTTTCATCTTCAGATTGAGTATTTTGGTCCTCCATGGGACCAAAGTAATTGTCTATGGACAGGTTCCTTTTTTCTGTTTACTAATTTCCCCAGTCTGTGCCTGATTTGGGGGTGTGTTCTGAGCTTTTGTATATTGTAGGGGCACCTCCCCCCTTGCAAGGACCTCAGTGTGTGAGACTGATTGCTCTCCTGTTCTGTGAATGACCAAAAGCTCACCCCTCTGCCACGGGGCTGTTGGTGGTGATCCCTATTCTATGGGGGTCTGAATGTGGTCAAAGCCCCAGGGTCTTACTCCACGGACAGAGAACAGACCTTGGCAATCTTCTTCCACTCCCTTACATTTGTTGGGCTGAGTGTTCAGGGCACAGCTGCCTGGAGGCTCCTTCTTGACAGCTCCACGGGCTTGCTTCCTTTTCCTGGATCTGGGCTGCTGTGGCTGTGCTCAGTTCCTCTATGCCAGTAAATAAAATGACTTGTCCAGAGTCACACAGCTAGTAAGCATCTGAGCCTGGGCTAGAACCAAGGTCTTCCTGACTCCTGGACCTGCACTCAATGCCCTGCGTCTCTGGAGCAGCCAGAAGCCTTTGTGCAGGGCGTCCATGCTCCTCGGGGCCAGAAGAACCCAAGAGGCTGCCTGGCAGTGAAGAAAGAAGCAGTGGTGGGGGTGCGTTTTGCGAGGGTGCCAAAGGTTAGTGATTGAGCCTAAGCAGCAATAGCAATCATTATTTCAGACAAAGCAGCTGCAAAAAATAGATATTATTAAAAGAGATAAGGAAGAAAACTACATCCTCCTAAAAGGTACCATAAACAATAAAAATAATTTCGATACTAAATATGTATGCACCCAATGGTTTAGCATACAAATTCTTAGAAAAGGTGAAGTAGTTACAGGAAGACATAGACAATCTCTATAAACAGATAGGAATTGATAATTTCATAGACTTTTTCACTTCTAAACCTACAATTCTATAGTGTGACTCTGAAGGCATGTTTATTACATCTAGATTGAATGATTAGTTATACCCTATATACTTTATCAAATAAAAAAATAATTGTGTTAATGTAATCATTTAAGGTTAGAGATTACAAAAATGTGTTGCATATCATTTTTATTTTAATCTTACTATGCCTCATTTTATTTTATACATTGTCATAGCCACCTAGTCGAATTTCTTAAACTATGGGCAAAATATATTCAATGAAACATACCTTATGAATCCAATTTGGTTAGACCTACCATGAACAAAGAAGGTAGGATTGACAATCCCAAAGAAAATTCCAAGGAAATTCCTCAATTTAAAAAAATTCTGGAATGAAAAGTCTTTAAATTCCTATATAATCATTTTTTTCTATTTCCAGTTTATATTTTAAAGGAATAGGATTCAGTTTATTTTGATTAGTTATTTAATTAGTCTTGTTATTTCATTGTTTTGAAATATTTTGCTAAAAACTGTCTCAAGACATTTGGTATTATCATTATCTGCTTTAGCCAAAAGTGAAAGTTAAGCTTAGATGGCTTGCTCATGGTAACAGTGAAAAGGCCTGAATTAACATGACCTTTTAACTACTGTATATCAGAAAGACATGAGCTACCAGACCCCTTCCATAGAAGACATGAGAACTCCTAGAGGCAGAAAAAGCAGTAATTAAATTGAAGAATATCTTACTACTTCCTAGGAATGTCCTTTTCCATTAAAATATTTTAAATTCCTGTAGCCAGTTGGGTGACAACTAAACCTCTCATTCCCTCATTTTATTAATTCATAAAACAGTATATCTCTAGCTACATAACATGAAATTGATGTCAAGCATTTATGGACATAAAAGCCTTTGAAGTTCTATTCTTCAATATAGTCTTACCAAAACAGTTATGTAATCTCACTACAGATGCAATAACTATTGAGGCTCTCTATTTAGAACAATGAATCCAATTTAAATTGAACTATTCATAAATATGTTCAAGGAAGACATCAGAATGTAGGCATTGATATGATGTAGTAATATAGTAATATTATAATAATAATTTAGGAACCACATTAGCATTTTCTATTCAAGGCAAAATCCTAGGTTATTCATAAATATATTAATGTTAGAATTTTTAAAAGATTAAAAGAATTAGGGGAAAAATTCATTATAACTATTTCTTATTTTAAAAATAGATTTGTTATGTCTTATTTTAAAATATTTTTCTTCAAATACTCATCTTATGCCATATTACATTTATTTGATACACATTATTTCTATACATCTATCCACTGTGCCACCTAGTAGCACCATCATCTTACTTTCTTGACAATATTTCTTGCATTCTTTTGTACACAGTAGCTATGAATAAACTCAATTTTGCTAAAAAAAAACAAAAGAAAAAGTTATCTTCTTGCACTTTGACAAATTATTATGTTTCTGCGTTGAGCACTCCCTTGTTGTTTCTATTGATTATTTTGCTATTTCAATTCCAATTTATGGTAGAAAAGTCACAAATTATCCATAATATTGGATTCCAAATGTCTTTTTTCCCCTGCTCTCTGAAAATCAATACTCCGCTTTTTCTGAAACCATAACTTTAATTTTGTTATTTCATCATCATCTTGCACAATCATTGACAAATGCCAATAAGTAAAAGATATCCTACATTTGAACAGTGTTGCAGTGCAGTCTGACTCTGCCACTAATTAGTTCTTTTACCTCTTTGAATCCTTTTCCTTTTGTGTGAATTTACAAATATAAAGGCGAAAGGTGTGGAATGTCTTCCGATGTTGTGCTTATGCATTTTTTAATATTATTTTCTCTGTGTTTCTGAGTTTATTCATTTGTATATCATTGAACTGAATTAAATGTGTTTTATGAGCTAAAATGGATAATCAGATAAGTTTCCAATTCACATTTTAGAATTCATCTTTTCAGGGAAGCATTTCTTTTTTTTTTTCATGGAAGCATTTCTTCATTGAAAAGAACTTAAAATAAATCTGTAGTCAAAGTTCATTTGTCTTTGGAATTTTCAGGGAACATGGGAGATTTCATTCTCATTGGAACTCCTAATGAGCAAACTCCTTCAGTTGATTTAGACCAATGCCTGCTCTATGATTTAGTCTTAAGGTAGAGAATTCTTTTTTTTTAAGCTATGAGTTTTAGTATCATTTTTGAATTTAAATTTTAGTTTTTTTTAAATTACTTGTAAAGATAGTATCAGCATTCCTTTCCACATTTGTTTTACCTCCCTATGATAGCAAGTAATTTTGTAGAGTTTATACATTTTCAGTGATGTTAAATGATTTGCAGGATGGTTATACGTGACTTTTACTTACAGTTGCAGAACAAAATGTATAGCAGAATTTTTCCTAAAGAAGGGAGCAAATGTAATTGCCATGGATAGGAATCAAAGGTATAGTAATTAAAATTTGAAATTTTTAAAATGATACTAGAGGAATAAGAACAGCATAAATCATGAAATATTTATAGAACAACTTTGTGAAAAAAACATATTTTGCTTTCTTGTTATTTAATTATCTTTTTTTCAGAGCTCACTTTGGAAATGAAATACTCATCCCTAAGCCAATAATTACAAAAAGAATTACAAAAACAAATCTTGTAAGTTTAAAAGTATTTTTTTCTTTTTGTCTTCCTGCCTCTCCATTTTGTTTTGTAATTTTCACAGAAGAATTTGGTTCAGATGATTTAGATGACATGGTGGATATTTTCCATTTGTACCCTTCTTTCCAAATAGGAGAAATAGTGAATTAAAAAAAATAAAACAAATAGAAGGATTTATTTTTGTGGTTTTGAATTTTATATTTCAAGTTACATTTTTCTATTTGCTGCCTGTTTTGCTATTTGGCATGAAGTTGCATAAATATAATAATGTATATATTTTCTCAATTCATGTTAACATTTATTAAGCATCAATTATATATCACATGCATATCAAGTGTCTACCATTTTTACCTAGCATGCAAAAATAAAAATAGTCTTCAAAAATTACTGAAGGTTATTGTGAAGGGTTACAACCTCCAAATAAATATGTCCATCCCAATGTCTTGCAGTAAAGGAGTCAAGGGGAAAAGATCTAGGATAATTCAAAGGAAGAAAACATATAAAAAGGTGTTTGTGGAAGGAAGGTTTTCTAGCTCTGATGGCCCTGAACTGAGAAAGTAGCATCTCTTAAAAGACTTTAGCACTAGAGGACGGTCTACTTGAATGTTTTAAGATTACTACTGCAGTTAAATGTGCAGTGGATAGAGAGCTCTGACCCTGGACCTAGGAAGACTTGAGTTCAAATCATCCCTCAGAGATGTAGTAATTACTTAGGTGTCTGACCCTTGCAAGTCATTTAACCTCTACTGTCTTTCAAAAACAAAAACAAAAATTCAAGAAAGCTTTAAATTGGAATAACCAGAGAAAGTAGAGATCAGAAATAAGAACAGTTAATAATGTATTGCAGAAACTCCAGTAAAAATGTCATAAATAGCATCATACATTTGAAATTGAAGAAAAGGGAGAGGATGACAGGTATTGTGCGGAAATAACCATCGTGACTTGACAACTTTTGGATACATATCTGTCTTGGATAAGAGAGAAGTGTTAAAGGTATATACCTATATGAATGAGACTTGACCAGACTTTAACGTAGATAGGAAACAGAAAAGGACTGATGACTTTGACTAGGGTAATGGAAGAAAGGTAATGATGAGTTCAGGTTTGTTCTTTGAATTTCAAGGTCCAGGAAGGACATACATGCTGAGGGTTCTGATTTCAATATGGTGTCCAAAATGAAGGACAATATGTAGGTATGGCCAGACCAAAAGGCAGAAGTCAGCCATCTCCATTTTGCTGTACATTCTTTCTCTTTCAATAATCAATAATTAAAAATATTGACTTAAGTCATTGAGATTATTAAAACAATTTTGCTTTTTTTACAAAATAGGATTCAAAATTGAAAGGTATTGTAAATTATTTTTTAAAATTTATTTTCTATGACTTCTTTCATGAATGGATCAAATAACTATAAAAAGGATTAACTGACAAATACAATAAATATATGCATGCCAGTGGTATTATGTGTATGGAAATAAATTAACATATATTATTAAAATGAAAGCATGCAACTAAGTGAATATATTCAGAACATTTTTATGAGCTTTTTATATTCTTTCTGAATTGCTTTCCAGTTTCCTGCATTCCTCATTCCCCCCCGCAAAAAAAAACACAGCATATAATAGAGAATTAGGGAAGTGTCATAAAGTGTGGAGTGAGGAGACATGAAGACATGAAGTGGCAAGGGCACCAGAAACCTGTCTTGACTTCTAGTTTAGAGAATGCAATTTGAGCCAAAGAGTGAACTGGTTACCTACCATGGCAAAGCCAAAATCTTTTTTCAAGATTGACCCAATGTTGGTACCATCCCCATTAACAGCCACCACCTTCCATTGCACGCCCACAGGGCTTTCAATGATGCCTGTAATACACATGTGCTAAGTGCAATAGTCACAAGTGTTCTTGCTCTTGTTCCTGCACCAAGTCTTGTTTTGGAGTCTCACCCCTTTCCCTCCTTTTTGGTCTTCTCCCTTTCTTTCCTATGGGTCTTGGGCTTTTCTGTGACTATATTCTAATCAGAATTGCCTTGATATCTTTCAGTGCCAAAAAACCCTGGGCCATGACATTCTGTATTAATCTTCCTTAAGCTGTATTAAGCTGTATTGATTTTCCCAAAGACTCAGAGATTTGTTCTTGCTGATTCTTACCTTAACACGGGACTCTGCCCCCAAATGGTGCCTGAGAGAGATTTTTGACTTGCATGCAGCTCATACCCCATAGGTTGGTCAAGAATGAAGTAGATTGCCTCCACCTCCAAATCCCTGACTGCAGAGCACTCAAACTAATCTTGGCCAGAACCCAAGACTTTTACTACACATTAGAAATCCAAGTCTTTTGATTCAGGATACACTGGCTTTCAAAAGCAATTATAGAATTGAGGTGATTATCTTCTGCAATCTGTGGATTAATTCTACAGAGTTTCATTCATCTTCTGCATTACTCTGACACTGAGCCTCAAGCCCCAGATGCTCTAGAATCCCAGCACCCACCTCACCCTTCTTATTTTGGATAACTCAGTTGAGCTCTTTACCCTCTAATGCACAGGTTTTCATCACTATGACTCAGGATGCCACACAATGGCAATAACTCAGACAATATTCTTATTGTCTCCTGTCACCATGCGAACAATGATGCCAACCTTGGCACTTGTGAATGGCTTCAGGGACCTATGGAAATATATAGAAGGAGGAAAAGATAAAGAGAAGGAAGGTAGTTGTCATACCAAATGAAATAAGTTACTTCTGTTCAGGGGCATCCTGAGGAGGAGAGACCCTTTTAAAAATGATTAGAGAAAGAAAGAAGGCTAATATTTGCCATATGCTCTTACACCTCTTCCAGTATTCCCTTTCTTGCCTGGAAGTTTTTTTCTTCACCACTCCATCTAGCAGCACCAGCATGCTAGGTGCAGAGAAACTTAGGATGCACCACTTAGGTATACTCTCATAGCATGATATCAGGGAAAGTGATGATATGACCAGGACATGAATTGGATTTGAGTGAGGGAGGTATTGTGCAAAGTCATCAACCTCACTTTCTCCTTCAGAGCCATCTGGGTCCAGTGGCTAGATATGAATCAGGGTGATTGGAGATAACCTTGGATGTAAGGTCATCAGGGTTAAGTGACTTGAACAGGGTCACATAGTGTAAAGAACCTAAAGCTGTATTTGAACTCCTACCCTGACTTCAAAATCAGTGCTCTATCAACTGTGCCAGCTGTGGGAGGAAAGGGGCGTCGGGGAAGGGATGCCACAGATCTCAAGATATGGGGCTTGAATAAGCTTGAATAAATTGCTACTTCCAAAGAAAAAGCGGCTCTAAGGTTGGTGCCCGAAAATGTCAGGGGCTCTCACAGCAGGCAAGGTACCAGACTCATTCCTGATCTCTCTGAATATTTAAGTCTCTGGATGATAGCTCTCAATTCTCACAAGAAATAGAAATAAACTCATCCCTATTTCATGGAGGGAGAAACAGAGACTCAGTGGTGACTGACCTAGGGTTATTGAGCTAGTAAACATCAGAGCCAGGTTTCTCCTGACTGAGTCTTGAGCATTTTCTCTACCACAATATCATTCCCTCATGGCTGCTAGAGGCAAGGAATGAAGAAGTGGGGTTTAGGAATAATACAAAGGGGAAGTTCATTCATAATCAATCAACTCTAAATGAAATGGAAACATTCTTCTGTCTTCTGAGAGGAGTCTCAGTGCTACTGGATTTCTCTGGTTATTAAAGTTTCCCCCTCTCCCCACCCTTTCTAGTTCAAGCCCAAGATTGATTCTAAGGGCCTGGTTCAGGTCGCACTCTGAAAACATTTCCCTTAAGTCCTAAAGAACCCACAGAAACGGCTTATTACAAATGCAGGAAAATGGAGATTTGAGGGAGAGAGAAGAAAAGAGAAAGGGTAGAAGAGGAGATAGGGAACAACATCCCAGATGTTATATAGGCAAGATGATTCTCTCTGTAGACATCCCGAACTTGGCTACCACTTCTACCCAAAGCAGAGTCAGAATTCAAAAAGGACTTTTACTCAATGTGAGCAGTTGGTAAAGTAAGAGAGGCTCCACCTACTTCACCAAGAGGGCAGAAGTTCTCTTTTTTCACTGTTTGTATCCCCAGCGCTTAACACCATATAGCAGGAATTTAATAAATGTTTTTCAACTGATAAAAAGTAAAAATGGACTTGGGGGATTATCTGAGTCATGGTACATTACATAGTATTGTAGAACTGAACTTGGGCAGCTAGAACCTCAGGATCTTGGATGCATCTGAGAGCCAGAACATGTGTCTGCTATGTAGCTCCCTAGAGGGGGACTGAACCACAAATCTCCTCAGTTCAAGATAAATTTGCTGAGAGTAGAGATACAGGGAAAAGTGTGTGGGGGGGAACAACAGATTTTTTCAAGACTCCCTGAGATTCTTCTATCTCATTCAACCCCAGCTAACCGAAAACAAACTGCTAATAAGAGGTAGGTTTCTGCAATGGTCTCTCAGAGGTGACAAAGACCTGTGCAAAATCATCAGACAGGCTGTTTATGGATGGCTTCACCTCACTGGGGCTCATGGATCCCGGTGGTTGTCAGTCCAATGAACAAGTCTAACACGACTTGTTTTTTCTAGTAAGAAGATTTCCCTGATGCTTGGCTTCATTTTTGCTTTCTATTTCCAGTCACCACCCTTACTAATGAGAGGGCTTAAAATAATATTTATGCTTCATTTTTTTTCCTGAAGAAGACCATGACATCAGGGATGATGTCATGAACTGTATTTTAGTGAGGGGTGCTTTACTAAGCCTCACTTTATCTTTCAGAGCCATCTGGGTCCAATGGCCAGATGTGGATCAGACTGAATGGCGATGATCCTGGATATGAGGCGATTAAGGTTAAGCGACTTGACCAAGGTCACTACCGTAAGTGGCAAGTGTCTGAGGTCAAATTCTAACTCCAGTCCTCCTGAATCCAACCCCAGTGCTCTATCCACTGGACCATCTAGTTGCCTCAGTGAGAGGACCTAGGAATCTACAGAACCCAGTCTTTATCATTCAGGAAGCAGTTTTATTGTAGACTCTACATGAAAGCAAATAAAGCTGAACCCTGCTGAACATGGGTAGGCTGGAGCCTAGGATTAATACATGCCATCCTTTTTGGTGGAAACCTCTTATGCCAATGTTATGTTGTCCTGAAGGCACTGCCTAGTGCAAAAACAGGAACTTTCAATGAGGATGGTAAAGCCAAAGTGAAGGAAAGTCATCCAGCGGCTATAACTTATGCTTGACTGTTTAATATCCAGTGTCTTCTGATTTTTGGAACGGGAACTCTTTGAGAATCAGATTACAGATAGTATTAGCAGTGAACAAGACTGTAGAAAATCAGAGACAGGATCTTTGATGCTATTGACAGCTCACCAGAATCTAATCTACTCTCATCCATGTTCCTTACACACCTATCAAATTGAACTACTCTATTTGGGTTTTTTTTTTGAGAGATTTTATTTATTTTGAATTTTACAATTTTCCCCCCTAATCTTGCTTCCCTCCCCCCCACCCCCTCAGAAGCCAGTCTGCTAGTCTTTACATTGTTTCCATGGTATACACTGATCTAAGTTGAATGTGATGAGAGAGAAATAACATCCTTGAGGCAGAAACTTAACGTATGATATATAGCAAAATCACATAATAATACAACTTTTTTTAAAATTAAAGGTAATATAGTAAATTGGGAAACAATCTTTACAGCCAATGATTCTGACAAAGCACTCATTTCTAAAATATAAAGAAAACTGAGTCATATTTTTAAAACAAAAATCCATTCCCCAATTGACAAATGGTCAAAGGATATGCAAAGGCAATTTACAGATGAGGAGATCAAAGTAATCCATGGCCATATGAAAAAATGCTCTAAATCATTAAATATTAGAGAAATGCAAATTCAAGCTTCTCTGAGGTACCACCTCACACCTCTCAGATTGGCCAGTATGACCAGGAAGGATAATGATCATTGTTGGAAGGGATGTGGGAAATCTGGGACACTATTACACTATTGGTGGTGCTGTGAAGTCATCCAACCCTTCTGGAGAGATATTTGGAACTATTCCCAAAGGGCAACAAAAATGTGCATACCCTTTGACCCAGCAATACCACTCCTGGGTCTATATCCTGAAGAGATGATGAAAAAAGTTAAAAACATGCTTAAGTTGTAAATCATTTCAAGTAGTGATTTAGTTGATTTTCTAGGGTTCTCTAAATACACCATCCTGTTGTCTACAAAGAGTAAAAGTTTTGCATCCTCATTACCAATTCTATTTCCTTCAGTTTCTTTTTCTTCTCTTATTACTAAAGCTAGCATTTCTAATGCTATATTGAATAGTGGTAGTGATAATGGGCATCCTAGTTACATGCTTGATCTTACTGGAAATGCTCATAGTTTATTCCCATTAGATATAATGTTTGTGGATGATTTTAGATCAATTTTGTTATTATTTTGAGGAAAACTGATTTTATTCCTATATTCTCTAGTATTTTAATAGGTGTTGCATTTTTCAAAGACGTTTTTTAACATCTCAAGGTAATTCTATGATTTCTGTTGGTTTTGTTGCTTTTGCTGATATGTTCAATTATGATGAATATTTCCCTAATATTGAACCATCCTTTTTGACCTTGCATAAATCCTACCTGATCATAATCTATTATTCTAAAAATAACTCATTGCAATCTTTTTGCTAAAATTCTAAGATTTTTGCATCAACGTCCATTAGGGAGATTGGTCTATAATTTCCTTTGTCTGATTTGCCTCTTCCTGGATTAGATATGAGTTTCATATTGGTGTCATAAACGGAATTTGGAAGAACTCCTTACATTTTTATATATAGTTCATTTGAAATGGACATTAATCCTTAAATGGTTAGTAGAATTCAGTTGCAAATTAATCTGCTTTTAGAGATTCTTTTCTTTGGGAGTTTATTGATGATTTCTTCCATTTCTTTCTCTGAAATGGAATTATTTAAGTATTTTATTTCCTCCTCTGTTAATCTGGGTAGTTCTTATTTTTGTAAATACCCATTTAATTCAGGTTGTCAAATTTATTGTCATACGGTTAAACAAAATAGCTCTGAATTATTTAATTTTCTCCTCATAGGTTGTGAGTTCACTCTTTTCATTTTTGACTGGGATATTTGGTATTCTTCTTTCTTTTTTAAATCAGATTTGAAAAGGTTTACCTATTTTATTGGGTTTTTTTTATAAAACCAACTCCTATTTTTATTTATTTGAACAATAGTTTGCTCACTTTCCAATTTATTTATTTAACCTTTGTTTTTCATAATATCTGAATTTGTTATTTAATTGGGGATTTTATTATGTTTTCCTAGCTTTTAGTCATATTTCCAATTCATTTTCTATTTTATTCATATAACCATTTTAAGAAAACAAATTTTACTAAAAACTTCTTTGACTGAATGTATAAATTTTGGTATGATGCCTCATAGTTGTTATTTTCTTGGATAGAATGGTGGATTATTTCTATCATTTCTTATTTGATCCATTCATTCCTTAAAATTAGGTTACTTATTTTTTAATTTTATTTATTTAAGGCAAAGGTGTTAAGTGACTTGCCCAAGGTCACATAGCTAGGCAATTGTTAAGTGCCTGAGGCAAGATTTGAACTAAGGTCCTCCTGACTCTGGGGCTGGTGCTCTGTACACTGCACCACC
Source organism: Macrotis lagotis (assembly GCF_037893015.1). Lineage (NCBI taxonomy): Eukaryota > Metazoa > Chordata > Mammalia > Peramelemorphia > Peramelidae > Macrotis > Macrotis lagotis. The sequence continues at coordinate 53,050 of NW_027421939.1, read as the reverse complement.
TAGTTTTCCCTAGTTATTTATTTTCCAATTAATTTTGGTTTACCTTTCCATGGTTGTTATGTATTTTCAATTGCCTCATGTTCTGAAAAATATGCATTTTTATTTCTGCTTTCTGTATTTGATTGTAAGGTTTTTGTATTGCAGAGAAAAACGCTACATTCTTTTCAGTCCTTGTTCAGTTTTCTTCATAGGTCTATCAAATCTAAGTTTTTTAAGATTTTATTCAACTTTTTAGCTTCTTTCTTGTTTATTTTCTTAGTTATATTTATCTAATTCTGAAAGAGGAAGGTTGAGGGTCTTGACTATTTTAGTTTTGCTGTCCATTTCTCACTGTAATTCATTTCGCTACTCCTATAAAGATTTGAAGATTCTCCACTTGGTTCATATATGTTTAATAATGAGATAAATTTATTGCTGATGGTGCCTTTTAAAAAGATGTAGTTTCCTTCCCTATATCTTTTAATGATATCCATTTTTTGTTTTTCTTTGTCTGAGATCAGAATCACTACTCTATTTTTTTTTTACTTCAGCTAAAGTATAATGTATTTTTTCCAGCCTTTTACTTTAATCTATGTGTCTCTGCTTCAAATGTGTTTCTTGTAAACAACATATTGTAAGATTCTGTTTTTTAATTCTCTTATCTCCTTCAATTTTGGAAAGAGTTCATCCCACTCACATTTACGATTTAAATTACTAATTCTGTATTTCCTTTCTTGCTATCTTTCTCTTTCCTTTTCTTTTACTTCTCACCAATGTTTTACTCTTTCCCCTTAAACTTTTCTTTTAAATTTTAATTTTCCCCTTGCTTTTATTTTTAATATTGTCTCCCATTTTATCATCCCTTCTCACCTTTACTTCCCCTCTCCCACCCTCTACTTCCCTGAAGGGTGGGATAGATTTTTAAATTCAATTGGGAATGCATGTTATTCCCTCATTGGGCCAAAACATTTGAGATAAAAATGTATGCAGTGATCACACCCTCCCTTCTTTCCCTGTAGTATAATATGTCTCTCCATATCTTTAATTGTTGTTATTTTTTCCTTTAATGCCTAGCTTTCTCCTACTAGAGTTCTTCTTCTTTTCATGACTTTATTGTTTTAACCCCATCTTATACCTCCTCACCCTTTTGGCAAAATATACTACTTTTTATCGGTCTTGATTTTTCCCAAAGTTTGATTGCTTGCTTGCTTGCTTGGTTGACTAATAAGCAGCATTGCCTTAGTCATTAAGTACAATCACCTCTTCTGTCCCATTAGGGATACACTTCTTAAGAGTCATAAATCACACCAGATTATAATCAACTTATACCTCCCTCACTTTTCAAGTACCTTCCGTGGATACACAGTTCTCATGAGCCAAAGCATCATATAAAGACAAATAATTTCTTGAACTGTTTGTAGCCCACTCCTGACATTTCTTTCAGTTGTAGTCAAAACATCAAGTAAAGCAAAATTGCTTCATGATCTTTCCATTTCCAGTCCCCCTAAGTACACTCTCTCCCTGTGTCTAAATATAGTACACCAACCATAGCCCTACAACCACCCCAACCAAAGTATATGATTCAATCTCTCCTGTCCCCAAACTTTCCAGCCTTAATACTTCTACCCTCATAGACAAAAGTATTGGGTATTTCTCTCCCTCTGTCCTTTTAGTACTTCTAACCATTCCTATTAAAAAGACTACTGATTCTAGGAATAAATGGAGTTTTCCTTAAAATGATAAGCAGTATCAGTGTTTTTACATCAGCAAACATTATATATAATAGGGACAAACTATGAAACAAATATGCCCATTACATTAAAAATGATAACTTTAACAGTAAAGCAAGAAAAAGAAATTTAAGGAATTTAAATAGGCAATGAGGAAACAAAATTCCTTTTTGCAGAAAATATAGTGATATACTTAGAGAACCCTAGAAAATCAATTAAAAACAACTTATTGAAACAATTAGCAATTTTAGCAAAGTTGCTAAAATAAAAGCACATAAATCTTCAGTATTTCCATATGTTATCAATAAAGCCCAATAACAAGAGCTTCAAAGAAAAATTCCATTTAAAGTAATTGCAGATAATATACAATACTTGGATATCTACCATCCAAGACAAACCAGCAATTATATGAACACAGTTTTAAAACACTTTTCACACAAAGTCAGACCTAAACAATTATAAAAAAAGTTAATTACTCATGAGTTGACTGAGTTAATGTAATAAAAATGACAATTCTGCCTAAATTAAACTAGTTATTCAGCACCATATGATCAAACTACCAAAACATTCTTTTATAGAGCTAGAAAAAAATAGTAAGAAAATTCATCTGTAAGAAAAAAAGGTCAATAATAATTATGAAATTAGAAAAAAAATTGTAAATGAAGGTGGCCTATTCATACCAGATCTAAAATTGTGTTATCAGGTTGTAGTCATAAAAATAGGCTGATACTGGTTAAGAAAGAGAGGCATGGATCACTGGAACATATTACGTAAAATTAAGGCAATAGAAAATGATTACAGTAATAGATTATTTGATAAACCCAAAGATTCTAGCTTCTGAATAAGAACTTATTATTTGACAAAAACTGCTGCGAAAACTGGAAAGTAATGTGCTAAAACCTAAGTACATCCTGTACCAAGATAAATTTAAAATGGGTAGAGAATTTAAGCATAAATGTGATACCATAAGCCAGTCAGGAGAATGGGGAGAAGTTTATGACCAAACCAGTGATAGAGAGCATAATAAATTCCAAAATGACTAGTTTCCACTACATGGAATTAAAATTTTTGTACAAATAAATGCAAGATTAGAAAGATGAGAAAGCCAAGATTAGAAAGAATGTACAAAAATGGGGGATTTTTTTTTACAGTGAGGGTTTCTAATTTAAGGACTCCTTCCTAAAATATATAGGGGATCAGAGTCAAATTTATGAGAATGCAAGTCATTCCCTAACTGACAAATGGTCAAAAGATATAAATAGGCAGTTTTCAGTTGATGAAATTAAAACTAATATACTCTTATGAAAAAAAAATGCTCCAAATCCTTATTGATTAGACATTACAATCAAAACAACTCTGAGGTAGCATATCACAAATATCAGATTGGTTAAGAAGGCAAAAAATAAAAAATGATCAATATTGAAGGGGTTGTGGGAAAACTGGAACACGAATGTATTGTTGATGTAGCTGTGAACTGGTCCCAGGTATTGTGGAGAGCATTTTCAAAAGGGAAATATGAAACTTTACATACTTTTTGATCCAGCAAAATTCCTAACAGGTCTTTATCCCAAACAAATCATAAAAAGGGAAAAGTCTATCTTTTACAAAAAATATTTATAGCAACTCTTTTTGTAGTGGCAAAGAATTGAAAATTAAAAGGATGTCCATCATTTGGGAATGACTGAACAAGCTATGGCATATGAACAATGTGAAATATTATTGTTCTGTAAAATCATGTGTGATTGGTCTTCAGATTGGCCTGAAAAAACTTGACTGAACTGATACTGAGTGAAGTGGACAGAATCAAAAGTGCATTTCTAAATACTAACAACATCATTTTGAAATAATCAACTATGAGTGATTAAACTCCTCTCAGCACTTCAAAGACAATTATGGGAGATTATTTATGGAAAATTCCATCCATAACCAGAAAAGAACACTTTGAATTCTGAACAGAACAAAGCATACTAGTCTACTTTTTAAAACTTCTTTTATGTATTTTTTTCTTTTCTGTATGATTTCCCCCCCGCTTAGTTCTAATTCTTATTTCACAGGATAACATAAATTAAACATGATTGTTCATGTACACCCCATAGCAGTTTGTTTTCTGCCTTAGGAAGGGAAGAAAGAAGGGAGGGTGGTAGAAAAATGTGGAACATAAAAGCTTGTAAAAGGGAGAATGTTGAAAACTTTTTAAATGAAAATTGGAAAAAAAATGATAAAAGTATTTAAAAATATGTGGCTGAGATTATTTTATTTGTACACATTGACAAAAAGGGATAAATTATTTTCAAATTCCACCTTCCTCACATTCACACAGATATACAACCATGAGAGCATCATTAACTCCTTTTCACTCCTCATAATCAATCTTGTAATAAATTTTCTTACCTTCATAGCATCTCTCAGAGATGTCCATTTCTGTCTCAAAACGACCAGTGTAATACATCCCCTTTTGCTTATATTATGGCACTGGCCTTTCAATTGCTTTCTGTAACTCAAGAACTTCCATACACCAATTTATTCTTCATTTCAATAGCTATGAAAGTGATTTTCCTAAAGCATAAATCCTACCTGGTCATTCCTTCTGCTCATTAATCTGTAGTGTTCTCTATCACCTCCAAGATCAAATATAAAAACTTCTCTTTGGCATTCATAAGTCCTTATAACCTGTTCTTCATGCCTTTTCAGGTTTCTCGCACTTTACACCTCTCCCCTCATATACAATCCAGTGCTAGCCTCCTTGCTAATCTTTCTTTTTTAAACATTATTTTTTTCTACTTACATAAAAAATAATTTTCAACATTCATATTGAAAACATTGAGTATCAAATTTTCACCCTCCCCCTATACTTCCCCTCTCCCTAAAGCAGTAAGCAATTTGATATAGGTAATACATATGCAATCCTGTAAAACATATGTCTATATTAGTTCTAATGTGAGAGAAAAAAGAAACCAAAAGGAAAAGTTCATGAAAAAAAATGAAGTGAAAATGGTCTATTTTGATCTGCATTGAAACTCCATCAGTTTGTTCTTTCTTTGGAGATGGATAGCAATTTACATCCTAAGTCTTTTAGAACTGTTTTGAATCACTGTATTGCAGAGAAGAGCTAAGTTATTGATAGCGGACCAATTTATAGTTTAGCTGTTACTGTGGACAATGTTCTACTGGTTCTGGTCACTTGACTTTGCCTCATGTAAATCTTTCCAAGTTTTCCTAAAATTTACCTGTTTGTCTTTTGTCAGTCCCCCTAGCAACAACTACCTTTATCTGTGACATTACTTCCTCATAATCTATATAGAACTTGTGTGTACATCTTTATTTGCATTTTTCCCCTTTTAGAAAGTAAACACCTTAAGATCAGGCACTGGTGTTTTTGCTTTTATGTCCTCAGTATTTGGTCCAGTATATGGTACATCAGAATCACTTAATAAATGATTGTTTATTAATAGTGTTTGACTTTTTGGGAGATATACTATATACCAAAATAGTTTTAAAAAAACATTCAGATTATCTCTTGATTTTCCTATGGGAGCATTTGAGAATGAGGCCTCAGTCACTTTCTAAACCTAGGGAAACTATGTTTTATATTTACAAAAGTAAAATCATTTTGTATCCTCCAAATAAAACATTATTTAAAAGTTAATACTCTTAATTCTTTAGCTTTAATTATTTCACTTTCCTATTCTTAATTGATGTTTATTATAACATTGCTTCATTACTTTATTCTTGAAGGATGGTAAAGTACTGAAAATATTCAGTCAAAGTCAAATGAATCTTTGTTGTGGCTTGCTTCCTTGGGGCCCACAGCGGCAACCTCCCTCCAGGAGGGGAGCTGAGAATAAGGAGTCAAGCCACTACTGCCTTATGCCTCCAGATCAATTTTATTATTGCTTAGCTATTACATATATACTGTTAGGTCTTCTGGGGTACAACAAAGAATAATGAGGTAATTGTTAGGAGGGTGCAAGCGATGTGTAGGTACAGCTTCTTGCATTACAGGATAGAAGGGTACATTAGGGAGGAGATGATAAGGCACAGCTGTGTCTAGTGCCCTTGGAAAGTGGGGCAAATGTCTAGCTCCCAAGGACTCTGGCTCCCAAGGACTCCAGGTCTCCTTATCTCTCAGGGTGGCAAGGCAGCTCCTGAGACTGTCCAGGTGGCAGTTTATTTGGAGATGATTTGTATCATGGCTGTTAGAATAGCCTGTGTACCCACATCTCCCCCCTGTTTTTCATTTAGGACCCAGAGGGCCTGGATAGTCATGGCAGAGCCAATGAGGGCTTTTGCAGCTCTGCGCTGGTTAATCAAATAACAGAGGAGGAGTAATAGACAAATAAGAATGACAACCCCAAGAACAATTTTGGTAGGGGAAGTCTAGCTAAAAAAATCCTGCAAGAGTATGTCTATGTAATCACTATCTAGTTGTGGTTGGATGACCGTGTCATTGAGGTCCAGGACCTTATATGTCATGTTGGCAAGCAGGGATTGCAAGTAGGAGTCCCACTGGGAGGAAAGCTGCCTATTCAGGATAGTATGAGCATGGTGTCACACAAAAGGAGGTATATCTTGCATCACACACGGTCCTGATTTGCTGTTCTACAAAAGAGATTCGTTCATTAGTGAGGGCTAGCTGTTGGTTTAGGTTAAGGATAGCTCCTCTCAGGAGATTATTAACCACATTTTGCTGGTGAAAGATTCCAGCCATTTGTCTGGCCATGTGCTCTATATCCTCTGGCCATGGGGTGGTGACAAGTGTGGTGGCTATAGAGGTGGCTGCAGAAGCTATAAATGTAATAAGGGATACTATGAGCAGGGCAAGTAGGACAATGCCTTGGGATTCCCTGTGATAGATTGTAACTGGCTGAGTCCACCCATCAGTGGTCACAGGTATCCAGAGATACCTGGTGTACGGACCAGCACATGTGTGTCAGCATCAGGCAAGGTGCAGGAGGTAAAATAGCAAGAATTATTACTGCAGCACTTCAGGATATCAGAGTGGTCAAGGTCAGATTGGTAGCTACCCAGAAAAAGGGGGTTTGAGACAGGCCTGACTGTGTAAAAATACTGATTTTTCCTGGCTGTATTGTAGGCTCAACCAGTGCTAGCTTGGACCGCCTAGGGTCCATTTTTCCCCAAGTTCCATTATACCAGACAAGCCCTCTCATGAAAGAAAGAGGACTAATGTCTGTGCAGGCTGAAGTGGCGCACAGAGGGGCCTGAGACAGGGCGGTGTATTTTGTATATTAGGGGGTCTATATCTCAATGGGGGTGCTCCAATCTCACGTCAATCAGAATAGATACTGAGCCAGGAAACGATATGGAATGCATAGGGGCCTCTTCTTGGGGCCCAGGGGATCTGTGGAGACCAGAACCAGGGTGAATGTCCAACATTAGGGAGAAAAGGGCAGGGAGGGGATTGTGGAATTTGGGGTGGTCTAGTATTCTCAGGTCCATAGTACAGTGTTCTAAAATCTTTGGGCCAGCACACACCAGTACCATTGTATCCCCATAGACTTCAAGCTGGGAATCTTATGTCAGAAGTATCAAAAGCAAAAAGGTCCCCTTGAAATGAGCATTAGCGGCACCCAGTATGGGTGTGCAAAGGACCAGTTAAAGGTGAAACCAACAGAATTGGAAACGTTAAGTGTCCCGGGAAACAGTGTGGCTGCTTGTTCTTCAGGTGAGAGTGTGGAGAGACCCACAGTTCCACTACTGGTAAAGAGCGCAGGGAAGAGAGATGCATCATAACCTATGGGTAAAAAAATTGGGGGGGGGAGGGATAAGTGCCCATCTGGGGGTAGCCCGTACTTCAGGGGTATTCAGAAGGAACAGCATAGTAATGAGGAGTTGGTGAAGAGACAAGTGTCCTCTGGGTTTAAAGTCCATTGCTCTTTTTTCCAAGGTGTGGAGCTGGTGCTAGAGCACTGTGGGAGGTTGGGGAAATTGCCTTCTCCCCCTCCCTCTGCCTCTGTTGTTCAGCGACATTCTCTGCATCTCTTTGGTGAGGGCAGTCAATTTAATAGTAGGTAAACGCCACTGATGTGTCCATAAGGGGGTCTCATCCTTCCATTGCATTGGGGTAGGCAGGGGTCAAGGAGGGAAGGACGGCAGGGGTGGAGCAGTGGCCTCTAGAATTGGGGGTGACCGGTAGAGACATCAGTGGATATGTGGAGACCCATCTGTTTCTGGAGGTCCCTTTCCCAAAGGACATGGGGAGCACCCAGTACCAGGAGGGGTCGGATGGATCCTGAATGATCTTCCCAGTCCTCCCATCGGAGGTCTCTGGACAGCATCTGAGTGGATGTTTCCCCACAGACCCCCATGATGCTGGGTCGTTTTTCAGTGGGCCATTCACTGGGGGCCTGATCAGCAGGGATAACAGTGGTGTCAGCTCCTGTGTGAATGACCCTAGTCCAGACTGACCCGGACAATTTCAGGGACATTCTGGGCTGCCCAAGTTGAATGGGTGATGTCCAGAGGATGTTGTTCCTTCTTAGGCCCGGGGCTGAGGGTTGCCCCACATCCCGTTATGGAGGGGGGTGGGGGAAGGAGGAGGGAGAGCGAGATCCAAATGACAGTCTTTACCTCAATAAAGGCCTTTCTTACATTTGGGGCATGGTGTCCTTGTCTTTCTTGTCTGTGAGGGATGGGGCCCATGGCTGAGGGTAGCACCAGGGAATTGGCATGCCAATTAGCACATTCTCATGCTAGGTGGCCAGTTATCCCACATGCATAACATTTCCTGTCTTGGTTCCCTGTCTGTGCACTCTGAACTTGTATCTGCAAGGTCTCTAGGCATCGGGCTAAGGCGGAGGCTTGATGGGTCATAGAACCCACATCCCTGCAGGCTAAAACCCAATCTTCTATGTGAGTAGATTTAGAAAGATCTATCAGCCTCTGGCATTCCTGGGAGCAGCCTTCCTTAATGACTTCTTTAGCAAGGGCTTGGGCTGCTCCTGTGTGAGTGACTTTAAATTCAACAGCCTCTTGGACCTGAGCAAGGAAATCAGAAAAGGGCTCTGTAGGTCCTTGGATAAATTGGCACAAGGGCTCTTTAAAGGGACTTGATCGTGGTGTGCGATGCCAAGCCCTTAGTGCACAGAGCCTGACCTGATCATAGTACTCTGGGGGGCCCCGGGACTGAATGTTCATAGTACTAAAGGTCCCTTCCCCTGCCAGCATGTTAAAGGTTAGCTGGACACCAGTGCGACTATTGCGCTCAGCCTGTTGTTCACATTCATCATAAAAGGCTGCCTTCCACATGAGAAAGTCCCCAGGGGTTAAAAGAGTCCATATGAGTTGTTTATAGTCCCCTGGGCAATTAAGATCAATGCTCCAAGTGTCTAACATGCTTTGCAAGTAGGGGCTATTAAGGCCTTCCTCCCTGACGACCTTCCTCACGCTTTCCAGGACCTTAGCATCTGTGGGATACCACCTTAAGGGTCTTTGTGGGGTAGGGTTAACGTTAACTGGGAAAGCCTGAGCAAAAGGTTCTGGCTTGGGGGAAAATGCACCCCAGTAGGAATCTCTCATCTGGCAGGCTTCTGTGAAGTCATTAGTAGGTGCTAAGGGGGCAGGGGAAGCATCTTGATGTTTCAGGCCTCAGAAGTTATCATCAATGGGATTGTCAGGGATTTTACTGTGTGTCCAGGGTGGCTCTGGGGGAGAGTGTTGGGGGAGTTGGATCCAGTCATCTCCCCGAGGCAACTCAGGGTAGAGACAAGGAGGCTTTGGGGGGGGGGTTGTCTGGTGGAGGATCCGGGGAGGGCTTAGGAGGAGGGGGGTGAATGGATTTCTCATCAGTTTGAGTGCCCTCACCACGGACCTCAGTGAGTTGGCATGGGCTCTCTGCTCTGGCTTTTTCTACCTCTAAAGCTGCCTGTAAAATATCTTGAGGCTTTTCTTCTCTCCCTGAAAGGCAGGCATGTATTGCAGTGACAATAGGATGGAAGGGCAGAGGGGGAGAAAAGTCATCACATACCTCAGCTCTGCAGGAGAGTGTCAAAACACGCCCCCAAACATCAGGATCCAGGATGTGACCAGCTTCAATCCAGGGGGCCAAAGCCAAAACTTCCTGGAGTGTTATCTTACATTCTTTTTCAGTGCATTTCAGGCAAGGGGAACTTAGGAGATGTTTAAGAACACGTACTTGCGTATCTTGGGAAGAAGGTAGAAGATTCCCCATTAGGAAAAGGGACTACATGGGGCTCTAATAGCCATGGGGCCACTGGGGCGGGGGGCTGTTGAGAGACCAGCCCGAATGGGGCAGTTACCTTGGCCAGCAAGGAGGAGTGTGAGTCTGAAGAGTTCTTTAGAGGGGGATCCCGTGTTTCGGCACCATTTGTTGTGGCTTGCTTCCTTGGGGCCCACAGTGGCGACCTCCCTCTAGGAGGGGAGCTGAGAATAAGGAGTCAAGCCACTACTGCCTTATGCCTCCAGATCAATTTTATTATTTCTTAGCTATTACATATATACTGTTAGGTCTTCTGGGGTAGAACAAAGAATAATGAGGTAATTGTTAGGAGGGTGCAAGTGATGTGTAGGTACAGCTTCTTGCATTACAGGATAAAAGGGTACATTAGGGAGGAGATGATGAGGCACAGCTGTGTCTATTGCCTTTGCACAGTGGGGCGGAATGTACAGCTCCCAAGGACTCTGGCTCCCAAGGACTCCAGCTCACCTTATCTCTCAGGGTGGCAAGCCAGCTCCTGAGACTGTCCAGGTGGTGGTTTACTTGGAGATGATTTTTGTCATGGCTGTTAGAATAGCCTGTGTACCCACAAATCTTGGTCTTAATAATTTTTTCCTGTAAATCTCTTTAAGTTGTAATTTTTAATTCGGAAAACTGGCTCCTTGAGCATGACTACTATGGACTGGACCTCTGACTCCTCAGTGGTTCAGGCACGTCCAAATAAGATAAACAGTGTGCATCAGAAATGTTTTCTTCAAATCCTAAGGAAGATGGTGAAAGCCGACTTGTAGGCAGACCCATAGACTAGTGTAGATCTTCAAATACTGATAAGTACTGGAAAAGGTAAAAAAGAATCTTGAAAATTAAATTTTCAGTTTCTCACAGAGTTCATTGCAACATTTCTTCTTGAATATTTTAAAGTTTTATTCATTTTTAGTGAATTTACAAAAGTATAACAATTATTTTATAATATTTTAATAATTCTTTTCAAAATAAAGCATGGCAAATCAATAATAAGTTGTAATGGGAAAAGAATGAGGAAAATGTAGAAATTTTATAATTTGATAAGTGAATTTTATCAACATCCCTCTCTAAAATTTTTACTAGGGTCATTCATACGTAACAAAAATCAGGAATTTTGAAAACCATTCCCTCTTGATCTTCTGTAGTACAGTTCAGTAGACAATTTAAAGCTAAGGAGGGCAGTAGATGAGGGAATTAAGTGGATATATGTATTCACTTTATGGAATTTCTATCCACTGAATACAAAACTTGAAGGCACCAAAAGAACTCTATGTATAAACTTGTTTGAGTGTTGTTTTTTTTCATTTGCATGCAAACATAGTTTTTTTTAACATTTATCTGTTTGTAACCTTTTCACTTCCACATTTTCTTCCATTGTCCTTCCCCTCATCCCTCCCTACAATATCAAGTAATCTGGTATAGGTTATACATGTTCAATCATGCTTAACATATTTTCAGATTAATTATGTTGTGAAAGAAATAAAGGGAAACAAAAAAAACATGAGAAAGAAATAAAAAAAAAGCAAGTTTTAGAAAGTGAATATAGTATAATACTATTATCTGTATTTAACCTCCATAGATTTTTCCTCTGGAGATGGATGGCATCTTTGATTACAAGTCTTTTACAATTATCCTTTCTCATTGAATTGCTGAGAGGAAAAAAAGTTCATATTACTTTCAATGTCTACAGAGCTCTCATAGTTCTCAATTCACTCAGCATCAATTCCTGTTAATCTTTTCAGGCTTTTTGAAGTTCACCTTGTTAAAATTTCTTACAGAACCATAGGACTCCATCATATTCATATACCACAATTTGTTCAGCCATTCCCAAGTTGCTGTGCATCCCCTCAGTTTCCAATTCTTTGCTACTACAAAAAGGAGCTGCTATAAATATGTTTTACATGTGATTCTTTTTCCTTTTTATTATATCTTTGGAAAACAAACCTCCTAATGGTGTTGCTGGTTCAAAAGGGTATGCACAGTTTTATTTTCCTTTAGACATATTTCCAGGTTGTTCTCCAGTTTGGTTGAAGCAGTGAACAATTCCTCCAACAACACATTGGTGTCCCCTCCAACATAGATCATTTTAGCCCATCAGATAAGTGTGAAGAGATACCTCAAAGTTGTTGTAATTTGCATTTCTCTAATCAATAATGAATTAAATCCTTTTTTATATATGTCCTGGTATAACTTTAATTTTTTAAAAAATTTCCTATATTCATCATATCCTTTGACCATTTATCAATTGCAAAATGACTTGTATTCTTACAAATTTGACTCAGTTTTTAAATATTTTAGAAAGGAGATCTTTATCAGAAAACTAGCTGTGAAATTTGCTTCCCAGCTGTTTTCATTCATCCCAATTGTGATTGCATTGTTTTTATTTATGCAAAAAATTTCTAATTTAATGTACTCAACTTTATCCATTTTGCATTTCATACTGTTCTCACTTGCTTGGTCATAAACTCTTCCCCACTCTATAGATGTGACAGATAAACTATTCCTTATCTCCTAATGGGGTTATAGCATTGCCCTTTATGTCTAAATATGATACATTTTGGCTGGAAGTTCAAAGTCTTTGAATGTCCTGCTTGGAGAAGTAGGTTCATGTCTCATTTTAGGTACATGCTGACTGTGCTAACTTACTCAACTCCTCAGGGCCTCAGGTAAAATCTAAGGTTCAAAATTAGAGAGTGGGGACTTCAGGTGACCATCTAAGGTTTAAAATTGGAGAACAAGGACTAATCTGCATTACCAGAGGTAATTTATTGACAGTGAATTCCTTACATTGATTGGTCCCCCAAATTAATGTCCTTTTCCTTTAGAATTCAGATTAATATACTTAAATGGCATTATAATCTTGATTTCTACTGAGCTATGATTTTAAAACAAGAAATTCATTCTAGGCTTACACTGAAAGAAGAGGAAAAAAAAGACTAATTGCAGAAAGGCTGTTTGAAAAAATAAGGAAACAATCAAAAAGCAAAGAACAGGCGAGATGAAGGGATCAAATCTTAGCAGCTCTCTGATAAAAACTCATAAACTAAGGACTCTAAACTTTCAAGAGAGAGAACCCAGAAAGGGACCCAGTGAGGGAGTTCTCCTACTCAAGGTAACCTGGAAAAGAGCAGAAAGGCTCTGCTCCCCAGTGTCGGAGGGGCGGCCTGCCAATGGGATGGCCCAGCAGAGCAAAAGAACTTCAGCCTCGCGGAGGCAGCCCCAGGGCACTGGGAGCCTCAGCTCACAGCAGTAGGGGAGACTCCTGAGCTGCACCCCTGGGAGCACCGGCACAAAGTTGGGGAACAGCAGGGGACCTCTGCCAGAGCAAGCGCGTGGAGCCCATCCCTCAGGGCACAAAGGAAGCAGCTTGGTCTTTTGTCAGCCCAGACCAGGAAACAGAAGCAGGTGGATCTGGTAAGCAGGAGACCCCAGGGCATGAGCCCATTGAGCTGAGGGAGGGGAGTGCAGAGAGAGAGACTGTGACCTCAGTCCTCTGCCCCTGGAACAGGACTCTGGGGCTCTGACCACATTCAGATCCTGATCCCAGTCTAGGCACCCCCATAGAACAACAGGGCCCCCCCACCTCAGCCCCATGACAGAGGGGGGAGCTTATGGTCATTCACAGACCAGGAGGGAGGACAGGACCTCACACTCTGAGACCCTTGTGGGAGTGTTCCAAAAGCTCAGGAAACACCCCACAAATCAGGCTTAAGCTGGGAAAATGAACAAGCAAAGAAACAAGAGGAAGATAATTGAAAAATATTTTGCAAATGAGCACAAGAAGGATCAAAATACTCAGTCTGAAGATGAGGAAGCACAAGCTCCTGCATCTAAAGACTCCAAGAAAAAAAGAGAAATTGGGCTCAGGCTATGATAGAGCGCAAAAAAGACTTTGAAAATCAAATGAGCGAGTTGGAAGAAAAACTGGGAAAAGAAAGGAGAGAGATCCAGGAAAAACGTGAAAATGAAGTCAGCAGCTTAGTCAAGGAAATCGAAAAAAATGCTGAAGAAAATAGCATGCTAAAAACCAGCTTAGGTCAAATGGATAAAACAGTTCAAAAAGTTATTGAGGAGAAGAATGATTTAAAAAGCAAAATTGGCCAGATGGAAAAAGAGATAAGAAAACTCTCTGAGGAGAACAAATCCTTCAGACAAAGAATAGAATTCAGGGAGACTGATGAATGAACCAGAAATCAGGAATCAATACTTCAAAACCAAAAAAATGAAAAATTAGAAGAAAATGTGAAATATCTCATTGAAAAAACAACTGATATGGAAAACAGACATAGGAAAGATAATTTGAAAACTATTGGAATACCTGAAATTCATGATCAGGAAAAGAGCCTTGACATCATTTTCAAAGAATTACTACAGGAACATTGCCCTGATATTCTAGAAGCAGAGGGAAACATAGAAATGGAGAGAATCCACTGATCCCCCCGAGAAAGAGATCCCAAAAACCAACCCCCAGGAATATGATAGCCAAGTTCCAGGACTCCCAAGTCAAAGAGAAAATATTACAAGCAGCCAGAAGGACACAATTCAAATATCATGGAGCTGCAGTCAGGATCACACAGGACTTAGCAGCAACTACATTGGAAGCTCATAGGGCTTGGAATACAATATAGCGGAAGGCAAAAGACCTTAGAATTCAGCCAAGAATGAACTACCCAGCAAGGCTGGATGTCCTCTTCCAAGGAAAATGATAGACTTTCAATGAACCAGGGGAATTTCAAAGGTTCCTTTTGGAATGGCAAGAGCTGAACAGAAGGTTTGATCTTCAGATACAGGACTCAGGTGAATCATGGAGATTGGAGGCGAGGGGGGAAATATGAGGGACTTAATGAGGATGAATTGCATGTATAGAAAAATGATACTGATAATATTCATATAAACCATCTCAGTTAATAGAGCAGGTAGATGGAGCTTTTATAGTTCAAGCACAGGAGAAAGCTGAATTCAAAGATAAAATATGGTGTAAAAATGGAGTCAATAGGAAAAAAAGGGAAATGGAATGGGATAAAGAAAAAATAGAGGGGGAATAGTCCAAGATATTTCACATAAGATTTTTTTTATTACAATGAATGAGCTATTGCAATGATATGGAAAGGGGGAGGCAAGGGGGAATGAGGGAAACTTTGCTCTCATCAGAGATGGCTAGGAGAGGAAAGAGCAAATATACTCAATGGGGTATAGACAACTGGAGTAAGAAGGAGGGGAGAGCAGGGGGAAGGGGTGGGGATGTGAATAAAGGAGGAGAGGATGGACCATGGGGGGACAGTGGTCAGGTATAACACATTTTCTTTTTTACTTCTTGCAAGGGGCTGAGATTGGATGGCCTACCCAGGACCACAGGGCCAGGTAGATTCTGGGCCTAAGGGATAGTATGGGGGCTCAGGGCTTCTTGGCCCCAGGACCAAGGATCTGTCTGCTGTGCCACTCAGAGACCCTACAGCAGAGTCAGAGTGAAAGGAGAGAGAAAATATAGTACATGGTAGTGGAGAAATAAGAAAGGAGGGAGTAGCGATCAGCAATGGAAATGTAGGAAAAATATGGAAGTAACTTTTGTGATGGACTTATCATAAAGAATGTGATCCACTCACGACAGAGTTGATGGTGTTGGAACAAAGACTGAAGCACATTTTTTGTTATTATTATTTGGGTGAGGGTGCAGGGCAAATGAGGCTGGGTGGCCTGCCTGGGGCCACATAGCAGGGTGATCTTTGGATGTCTGGGGCCGGATTCAGACCCAGGTGCTCCTGGCTCAAGGGCCAATGCTCTGTCTGCCACCCAGCCACCCCTACTATTATTATTATTTTATTTTATTTTGGGTCTTTTTTTTTCCTTCTTTTTGTTTTTTGCAGGGCAGTGGGGATGGGGTGGCTTGCATGTCACATGACTGGGTGATTATGGGGTTTTTGGGGCTGGATGTGGACTCCAGTGCTCGTGGCTCCAGGGCTGGTGCTTCGTCCATTGCGCACCTGTCCATACCTACAATTATTACAATTATTTTTTTTATTTTAATTTTTTTCTCCCCCCTTTACGTTTTCGGCCAAGCAAGTCTATCTATATTCAAGGGGGGAGGGGTATTTTGTTTACTTGTAAACAAATATATTTTATTAATGTAAAAAAAATTTGTACAAAATGAGAATAAAAAATAAATTAAAAAAAAAGAAAGGAGGTTCCAGATGTAACAAGCAATAAAACAATACAGATTTTTTTATGAAAAAAGCAAAGAACAACAATACAATAAAGAAATGGAGCTAAAACAGCAACTTGAACTCTCACTTAGAACCCCTAATCTAGAACTGAGAACAATAAAATGCTTTTGAAACAGGTAAACTGGAATTTAAAAGTCGATATTTCCTGATTGTGGAGAGGCAAATAATGCAAAGCCTTTTAATCTTAAAAAAGTACTATAATATTTAAGTATAGTGTAAGAAAATTAGGTTCAATCATTCATAAATAATCATTCATAAAGAAAAAGAAAAAAATTCTTTTCTTAGTATTGGAATGTAAAATCGGAATGTAAATAGCCATGAAAAAGTCATGATGGAGCCTAATACTTTTCAAAATATGTTTCACAGAAGAGAAATCATTATAGTGTAGTATATAGAACTCATATCCAGGAAAATTTTGGTTTAAGTGTTTCCTCTGAGACATCTTGACTGTGAGATGTTAGGCAAGTAATTTCACCTGACCCTAGACCAGAGGAGTCAAACTCCCAAAAGGTGTCCAGAAAACTCAGCACTTGTGTGGGTGGGTGGATATTTGACATCCCAGCTCTAAGCAATTCTCCATGATTTTAGGTTCCACAAAAGGTGACAACCTTCATTAGTAGAGGGGATTTTCTTACTTGCAGTTTCTCTCGGCCATTGACATTGAGATTCAAACCCCATTCCTGTGCCTTATATTCCACCATACCACCCATCAGTCTTTCAGAAAAGTTTATTTTTCTCCAGCATCATTAGTCCATCTGTATACAATTAATATCATGTAAACCATTCTAAATAGAAGAAAGGTAATGTTTTGCTAGGCCAGACAACTGTTTTGAATCTACTATTGGATGATATTCAGTAAGAATGAATATAAAGTCTTATGCTTAGATACAAAAATCTAGTTTCACAAATATAAGTTGGGGGAAGTATAACACTTTAGCTGAAAAGATGTGGGAGTTTTCATGAATTCTAAGCTTAATTTGGGTCAGTTATTTGGCAACCAAAAAGCTAATTTAATTTGGATTGCATTAAGATAAGCATTGCTTCCAATGAGGAGGTAAAAAATGCCTCTGTACTCTGACCTTATCAGATCTCATCTTTACTATTTTGTTCATTTGTGGCTACCACAGATTACAGCATCTAGTAAGCAGGATGAGGAATGGACTCAAATTCATGACATAGGAGGATCAGTAAAAAGAACTGGGAAAGTTTATCTTTGAGAGCAAAAAGAGGGCCACACTGATTGTCTTCAACGTTTTGATGGGGACAGTCATGTGGAAGAAAGATTAAGCTTGCCTCTTCTTCATCTGTTAGGACAATGAGGATAATATAAATATTTGTCTCATAAGGGTGTTGCAAGACCTAAATGAGATGCAAAAACATATATTTTTAGGGTTAATATTAGGAAGAATTTACTAATAGGACCATCCATAAATAGGAGTTGCCATGAGAGACAGTGGCTTCCTTGATCTGTGAAAACTTAAAGCTAAGGTTGGGTAAAGTTTACTAAGAGTCAGGTAGATAATAGTGGATATGGATTTAATTGAATATTTAAGGTTTCTTTAGAACTCAGAATTCTATCCCTGTTGCCTTTTCTTTTTTTTTTTTTTGTTGTTGTTGTTTTAGTAAGGTAAACGTGGTTAACTGGCTTGCTTAAAGCCACACAGCTAGGTAATTATTAAGTGTCTGAGGCCATATGTGAGCTCAGGTACTCCTGACTCCAGGACCGGTGCTTTATCCAGTGTGCCACCTAGCTGCCCCATCTTTTGTTTTCAATAGTCTATTCTTGTTAGTTTTTTTTTTTTTTTGCTCAGCAATTTTCTTTGCAATTTTTTTTAGATTCTACATTCTACTTTAAAATGAAATGTTTTTACTGAATTTTGAAGAAAAAATGATTAAAAATTTTATGAAATTGTTGTCTCCAGGTACAAGAAGAGCAAAATGATATTCAAAGAGAACTTCCTAAGGAACTGAGTGCCAGAACTTTGCAAGACAGAATTCTGAATAATCATGTTTGGAAGCAAAAGGAAAGAAAAACAATTGCTTCCAAAACAACTGAGAGTTTGGAGGTATTCACTTTGGTGGTTTACAAATCTAAAAGTCGGAATTTGTGTTCTTCATTTTTGGACGTATTTGTCATTCTCAGTCGATCTGACTATAACAGACAAACAATGACATGACTGTGAACAAAATCAATGCAAGTTGGTTCTTTTGCTTTTGTCGATTCTTTTCTTTGGATTGAATGATTCCAAGACCCAAGTGAACTACTACTGAAAAGAAGCCCGGCTTCTCAGTAGAGTCTCTGCCTTATCAGTTTCACTAACCCTTAAGGAGTGAAAGCAATGCAGACAGCTAGAAGGTGACACCTCAGGCACAAACCATTTTTCTTAAGGGATTTCACATTTTTTTGCCTTTCTAGCGCAGTAACTAAGGATTTCAAAATTTGACAATACTTCGTTCTGTATCACTTTGTTGTCTTATTTCTATTTCATGAAAGAAGAAATAAAACAAGAATAAATTTCACTTAGATTTTTAAAATAAGATTACATACAACACAAAGATTCATTCATTCATATTCATCATTGGTCAACATGGTAAAAACACAAGGTCAACAACTGCCAAATACAGGATTTTTCATTTTCTTTCTTTTTTTTCCAACAGTGCTTTCAAGGAAATCATTAGGATTGTTGGTCGTCAGTAAAACTTTGGTGCCTGGGGATCAAAGCACTTCATTTATTTCAGCTACTGTTTGTTTGAATATGCTTTGCTTCTTGATACCTTGGAGTTTATTTTTAATTACTAAGGAAATATCAGAATGCACAAATTTGAGTAGATTTATTGAAGGGATCTCATAGTATTGGCTTTTAAACTTTTTGATATAGTTTGTTCCATCAGCCCTGAATGGGACCAAATGTTCCTGGAACAGCTTTGCTATGATCCAAGTGCAGCATCAACTTTTTATACTTTGTCCTCAATAATTCTTTTATTATTATTTTACAATGTGATGGATTCATTTAGGTTACCATCTGCAGATGTCACCCTGGGTCTCACTTTTCTCATCCCCAAAATGAGAGTTATGGACTTGATAACAACTAAAAGGGGTTCTATAATAATGTTACAGAGTTATCAGAAAACAGATTGAGAGATTATTATAACTTTATTAATCTGTCGCTAACATAATTGTACCAGGACAGTGACTCTGATTGTTGAACAACTGCAATTCTTCAACACCTGAGAGGAAATGAGCTATTGTAAAAGAATATAGATCTGGAATCTGAGGAGAACTGAATTCAGATATTGTTTCCAACACTTACTAGCTGTGTGACAATGAGGAGGTTATTTCCTTCTCCTGACCAATGTCCTCTTCTGTAAAATGAGGATAATATAAAAATTTGTCTCATAAGTGTATTGCAAGACCTAAATGAGATAATATAGGAAAAAAATTTTGCAAACTCTAAAAAGACCTCTATACATATTTGATATTGTTATTTTTATGGTAAGTGTAAAAAACCAGTTTGACGTAGAATGGATATAGCAAAGGAAATAAAATATGCTGAAAGGCAGACACAATTTGCAAAATGTACTGTAGTATGTATCATATAGTGAAATGCCCATCTCTTTTGTAGACTGAGTATCTTAAGCAGTCTTCTGATTGATGTAGCATTTTTAAAGTCTGTTCTTCGGGAAAATTGAGTCTCACAGAAAGATGAAGTAAATGAAACTCTTTCAATTTACTTTTTCTTTGAATATACTTTGCTTATTGACCCCTTGGTTTAGTTTTAATTACTAAGGAAAAACTAGAATGCATAATTTTATTTTGAGTAGCAACTTTTTTCTGT
Source organism: Macrotis lagotis (assembly GCF_037893015.1). NCBI lineage: Eukaryota > Metazoa > Chordata > Mammalia > Peramelemorphia > Peramelidae > Macrotis > Macrotis lagotis. The sequence continues at coordinate 33,066 of NW_027421939.1, read as the reverse complement.
TTATTGTATTTAGATTTCTGATAGCCATGGAAAAGAACTAGCCATGCTGGATAAAATTCATAAGCTGCAGGAAGAAGTTACCTCCCTCAAACTGGAGCTAGAAGGAGTAACATTTAAGAATCAGGAAAAAGAGAATCTATGTACAAAAGAAAACAAATTTTTAAAAGCAAAGAATGATGAGCTTACAAAGGATTTAAAACTGAATGAGGAAGCATTAAAAAATAATATTCCAGTACAGTGAAAAAAATAAATGTTCTAACATCTGAAATAGCAATGTTGATGTCTAAACTGGAGATGGATAAGCAAACTAGAGATAAACTAGAGATAAAAATCAAGTCATACCATTCCTGTCTGACTTCTGCTATTCATGATTATGAACAGAGTGAAACATCAAAACTAGATCTCGAAAAAGTCTTCCAGAAAGAACGAGCACAGTCACATCATTTACTGGACTGATTAAATTGTGAGTTATGTAGTCTAAGAGATAACAATGGTGTCATTTCTCAAGAACTTTGTAAAGCTAAAATTAAGATGAACAGTTTAGAAAATCAACTATGCTTTGTGCAAAATTCTCTCAGAGAAAAGACACTAGTTTTAGAAAGCACCCAGAGTGAATTAAAGGAGACTCAAAATAGATTAAAGGAATTTCAAAATGCAGCTCAAATGGAAAAAGAAAAATTGTATCACTATCTTGTTAAACAAGAGTCGATCCAAGAAAGATCTGCCCAAATCCACTGTGAAAATATATTGCTTCGACAAGAACTTGAAGATGCCCAACATCATGGCGTCAATAAAGAACAGATAAGTGATATTCAAGAACAGTCCAATGATCTCATGAAAAAAGTTCATGCTGATAATAAAAAAACAAATTCTTATAATAGAAAAGAAAAATAAAGAGTTAATCAATGAATGTAATCACTTAAGAGAGCAAATTTGTAAATATGTAAATGAAAAAGAAGAAAGAGAGGTAGGACATTAATATCATTTGATAAGCATTTGTAAATTTTATAAAAATAAATTAGAAATTTAAATTTTCACAGGCAAATGATGTTGTCAACCTTTCATTATAAAAATTCTGATTCCCTAGGGCAATGAAAAATAGCATGATAAAAATCAGCCTGATACCCATCTTTTAGATAAGATGACTTACTTTGCTTAAAAATGTTGTGTAGACCTTGAAATTTTAAAGGTAGCATTTTAGTTTAATAATTGTGGATAGTCAATCACTTGAAAGTAAATACTGATAAATTTTAATTATCCTAAAACTAAATTTAATACTGCAATAAAATAAATTATTTAAAATACATAACTTAAAAGTTATGTTAGGAATAATATAATTCACATTAGTCATCTGAATTGAGATACTGTCAAACAAAGTTACCTTTTTCATACCTATTTAAACATGCTTACCAATGTGACTAGTTTTAAGGCAAACAATTTTGAACTAATGCAGACATTTTAAATACTAAATTATATTTTCAATGAAATTCCAAAAACTAGCAACTGCTTTCCTTGAAAATTTAGGACAATAGACTATGGTTCTGCATTAAATGTTGATTTTTTGTGTGTGTGGTAACAGTATCATATTATAAAAAGGGTTTTGCCATCCCATTACATAATTATTATTCATCTGAATCTTTTTTTCATTGATTTACCTAGTACCTTTTACTTAATTTCAAGTAAAATTGCAGTTTCTGGAAAAACTGTATTTCCTTTATTGAAGATAAATAATTTTTTGTGAACTTAATGACAGTTCTCATTATCTGTGAATTGTTATATATATTCAATGCTGGTGAGAGCACTACCAACTGTTTCCTGGGAAGCAACTGTATATTAAAAATAGATTTTATTATTAGTGCATATGATCATATGTATGAATATAGCCATTCAATTAATTATACCAAGTTTTTTTGCTGTAAGGATTTTACAATGGCTTCTCTTAATTTGTTTCCTTTAAAGTTCACTAGATTGTAGTTAAATTTATTTTTATAGGATACTTAATCTTATCTAATAAGATAGAAAATTTCAAATTGTTTTTGCTTTTTTCAGCTTCACTTGGTATTAGGAACATGTGGTATTATTTTCTTTGCTATATACTGAAAAGGAACAGAAATTTTATAGCATGTCCTTATATGTATGCATATTTACACATGCTAATATGTATTTGTGTGTGTGTGTGTGTGTGTTAGCAGATATTCTGGCTAGGTTAAGAGAATGAAATGATTTCTCTTCAGCAGTGACTTTACACCATACTCTGTATACATAAATGAGAAAACTAAGATACTTTTCTATAGGTTCCCCTTTGTCTGTCCATTGACTGCCACCAAGAGTGTACTTTTTTATCCTAAAAGAAAAAGGAATGGCTTTGAAGGTTTGCCAAGTATAGTAGATGTGACTAGTAGCTAGTAAACCCACCACCACCACCAACACATCAATCTCTTCAAGAGTTTTTACCAAGCCTCACAAGTATATCAGTGTAAATGATCATTTCTAGGGGACTCTATGAGTGGAAGGAAAATACAACTTTTTCTTATAGATGTCCTCATTATAAAGCCAGGTACAAAGAAAGAAGGTGTTTAACTTTTCTAATAAAATGGTAGGGAAAAATCCCTAACATTTCTGTCAAGTGTCGGGAGCTATATATTCTTGCCTCTTTTGTAAATTGGTTGTTTTATCCCTTATATGGTTCTGGAGGTATTATAATTCTCAAAAAGATGGTATGAAATCAAACTGAATGCATTGCTCTATAAGGAGAACACTGAGCAAGAAGAAAGATGGAATTTGGTCTGTGCTGAATGGAGGGTAAGTACTAAAGTTAAAAGAGCTCTGTATTCTCAGAAACTAAATTAAAATTGTTTTCTCTTTTATTAATTATTAATTATTATTATTATTACCTTAACTCATTTAGCCTCGTTTAAGCTTAGTTTTCCAACCTGAAAAATGAAGTTGTTGGATTACAGATGTCCCAGAGGCATCTAGTTCAAAAATCTATGAAACTACAGATTGTAGAAAGTATAAATTCATGAATTTAAGTTGCATATGAAAGTATTTATATCAGTTAATTTTGAATGTATACTTTAGCAGTGATTTATGAAATCAGTAAAAGAAATATGGACATATTCTCCTAGGGTATAATGAGAAAACTTCAACAAGAAATTACCAATTCTATAAAAAAGCAATGCATGACAGATGTTTCTCTAGAGGTTATATCACATTATCGAAATGATTGCACATGCAAAGTGAAATAGGATGGTTTATCTAATTATTACCCTGTAATTTATTCAACCTGATCTCATCCCACCCAGTCATGCTATTCTTCTTGTTCAGTTCCTTATACTTCCCTATCTGTGCTTTGGATTCACGATCTTTCCATTCTTCCTTGCCTTGCTTCTCAAATTCCACTTTCACCTCAAAGAACCTTTTCAATTTCCAAAAGTATTATTTTTTTGCCATAAACCTTTTTTATTTTTAGCTGTATTATTTTCAAATCTTCTGAATTACATGTTTCATCTGATATCATATAATTTAGTATTTAACTGTATATTGTCTTATAGTGTTCACATTAATTATCAAACTAGTGTTTCCTCTATCTATGTCTTTGTTCCCTAACTAGATTATAATTACTTGAATACAAGGATTATTTCTATTTCATTTCGATAAAACGTTCTTCTCACAGCATTTTGCCAGTAAAATGTCAAATTACAATTGTAGTAGTAACAGTGGCAGCAGTGGCAGTAATGGTAGTAGTAGTAGTAGAAGCAGTAGTAGTAGTAGTACTAGTAGTCATTCTAGTAGTAGTAGTAGAGGTAGTAGTAGTAGTAGTAGTAGAAGTAGTAGTAGTAGCAGTAATAGCAGCAGCAATAAAATAGTAGTAGATAGTAGTAGAAGTGGTGGCAGTGGTGATGGTGGTGGTGGTGGTGGTAGTAGTACATAATTTTACTAAAAAGATATGCTAGGATTGGATGAAAAAATAAAGTGCATGGTTATCTGTAAATAGGAACATTTACTATCAATGGGAATCTTATCTTTATTTTAAACTTAAACAAGACATTTTCCATGACACTGTTAATGACCCCAGAGAATATATTTCTTACTATTTGATACCTAACTAAATAGCACTATTTATTAGACTGTTGAAGAAAGTCAGCTCTCTAGTCACATTTCTCATGGAGTCTCTTATAAATCTGAATAAGAGATACCTTGTCTGTGGAGAACGTTCAAGGCTACATTTTGCTCAATCATGTTAAATGCTTTACTAAAGGCAATAAAAAATAAACACCGAAGGGGGGAGTGGAGCCAAGATGACATGAGAGTAGGAATTCCTGAAAACTTGACTCCAAAAAAACTCCAAAAGTCATCAAATTATGACTAGCCAAAATTTAGAGGGACAGAACCCCCAGAAAGACTGAGCAATACAAATTCCCAGTCCAAGACAACTTAGAAAAATCCACAGAAAAACTCTGCTTCACTAGGACTGGGTGGGGGCGGGGTGTTGGAAAGAGCCGTAGCCCAATGGAGCAAGAGTAAACCAACTCTAGCCTTCCAGGAACAGCCCACAGGGCACCTGGGTCCATAGCAGAGGGGACAATTTCCAGACCTCTTGGCCGAGGAATACAGCTTGAAGGGGCAGTGAGAGAACTCTGCCTCACCAGAGTGAGGGTATAGCCCTGGCTGGTCCCACCTGGGAACCTGTGGTAGAAACCTGTGAAGCCTTTCAACACTTCCAGATAACTCAGACCACAGACCATAAGGGGGTGGGTAGAAATTGCAGTGGTCTTGCTGCTTTCCCTGCTGTTTGCCCACACTAAGATCCAGGTGGCATTCTGGGATCCCTACTATCATAGAGGAGCAGGGATTCTCCTCACAGGCCTATTGCAGAAGGGTGTGCATTTGTAGTCATCCACAGACCAAAGCACAGACCAGGAAAACAGTCAGAGCCTCTCAATAAAACCTTGGAGGAATTAAGGTCCCTGTGGTTTGGGTGTCTCCAACCCCCCCAAAAATAGTCTTGGAAGTGTGGTAAATCAGTCATAAGCTAAGGAAGTGAGAAAACAGAAGAAAAAGAAGAATCTGACCATAAAAGATTACTCTGGTCCCATGGAGGATCAAAATAAACACTCAGAAGATCACAAAGTCTAAACTTCTGTAAGATAAGCATTTATAAAAAGGTAGAGATGACTGTGTTTGGAGATAGTACTTAAGTCCTCTTCCCAACATAAAATAATACTTAGTGCAAATTTCTGGAAATTTCATACAACTACATTAAAAATTGTATTTCAGATAATTGAATAAATATAAATGATTAAAAATCCATATCTGAATAGTAGCTTTTTGAAAGTATACTTTTCTTTAAGAACCTAAAGCAGAAGTTTCATTTTACATAATGACCAAGTTTCGCATTAATCATTTTAACATTAATCATCTTTGGTATAGTATATTGACTTGGAGTATGGAAAATTTAGTCCAATTCACCCACTGTGACTAGCTACAAGACCCTAAGAGAGTTTCTTAAAGCTCTTTGCATCAGTGTAATACTCTAGGATTTATAGTTATGCATAGCAATGATCTACATTGATGAAGTTTCTTATGCTACTGAAATCATAAATCTTTCACATATTTAATGTTATTGCGCATGTAGCCATATGAAATGAAAATGGATTGAATATAGCGGTGTTTGGAACACAAAAAAATATAACTTTGTTTATGGGTGTGACTATTTGATGGACCAGTGAAAACTTGAGTGACTTTTTGTACTTATTTTAATACAGGCATCCTTATTTCAGATTTAAGCACAAGATTGTGATTTTCTTGTTTGGAATTTCTATAGCTGAAAGAATCTCAAGAACAGAACATACAGTCGCAACAGTCTACTAATGAGTTAGAAGATCATATACAAAAGTAAAAGTTTACAGTTTAGTGCTCCTACTAATTGTAGAGCAAGCACAAAAGAAAAATCTATAAATTGTTGTAATGGATTCATATGTAAGATAGAAAGCTAAAAGTTGTTTCTTCTGTTCAGTGGGAGAGAAGAATAATTTACTTAGCTCTGACTTGTTTTGAGATGAATAAATGACTGACTGAATGAATGAATGAAAAAGCATTTCCTAAGCATTTTGGAGCTGAGTATTGTGGAAATTACTGGTGGATAAAAATGCCAAAAGCCAAGTGTCTGCCCTTAAGGAGTACTTACATTCTAATGGTGGCCAGGGTTTGGGATACTTGGGTACTCAAAGTTTCAGGGATGGTGCACAAGGCTGTAGAAATTAAATTGAATTACATACCAAATTGAACCTGTGCTAATTCATCTATTTTCCCCCTCAAGAACTAGGGTAAAAGCACTCCAATCACATGTATAGGGAGCCTGCCTTCTAATAATGAAATTCCAGATATCTCCAGGTGGGAGCTGCAAGATTCCTTCTATTAAAGATAGAACTCTTGGGCTACATAGTTTCTTGGCCTGAAATTTAACATTCTTCATACTGGGGCAGCATCCTGCCTTTCCACACATCAATTTTATTATTCCCTCTTTTAGGACCTTGGCTCCAGTTCAACTGAACTATTCTTTCCTTTAAAACATGTCCTGGGGGTGACTAGGTGACTCAGTGGATAAAGCACCAGACCTACAGTAAGGAGTACCTGGGTTCAAGTCCGGTCTCAGACACTTTATAATTACCTAGCTGTGTGGCCTTGGGGAAGCCACTTAACCCCATTTGCCTTGCAAAAACCTAAAAACAAAACAAAACAAAACAAAACAAAAAACATGTCCTATACTTTGCCACCTCCATCCTGTGCCTGTAATGTCCATCTATGCCATCTGTATTCATCTCTGGAGTCTTCTCTGAACTCTATTGTTGATAATGAACAACCTTCACCATCAAACTTCACAAAGCACTTTCTGTTGTCATCTCCTAATGCTCTTATATTCCAGTTGTATAAGAACACTGACTATGGCTTATCTAAATTTTGCATTCTATCAGAGCCATTAGGTGTAAGCCCTTAATGCTTTTTAATTGAATTGTAATCAAATTCAACTTGATGAATTGAATTGAACATAGCAAGAGACTACCACTCTCTAGATATCTGATCCTCTGACAGATTAGTGTCCACTACCTCAGTGGCAGAAGAGAATCTCAAATAATCATATATATTATAGAGGACAGCAATTCAGCTTTATTATGATTTAAATAGGTTGTTGTGGCCTTACACTGAAATTCTTGTTAAAAAATCTAGTTCTAATGTGGGGAAAAGAGAAGGGGGAAAACGCATTCCCTGGTCCAATGGGTCATTTTAAAAAGTATCTTTTGAAATCCAATTTACTTTTCAAGTTAAGGACTGCCTAGATCTAAATTCATAATAATTTTTTTCGTGAGACTTTGTATTTTAATCATATTAAATAATATCATTTATGTTTAGTGGGCTAGAGCATTTACTTCACCAGCTAATTTACACGTATCTACATTTAAAATAATAAAAGCAGAAAATGGCAAAAAAGTTTTTTAAAAAAATTTATTTCTGGTTGTATTACTGGAAAGTACCTTAGGTATTGCAGAATGACCATAATCATTTGGGGGAATAGTCTAAAATGAAGTGGTATAAATGAAGAGCAGATAGTAATTGTACATATTTTAAAATAAGAGATGAAATTATTAGTGAGGCTACTGTTTCTTTGGTTTTTATTTTCACAGAATATTGTTAGATTTGTTTGTTGATCTCAAATACTCTTTTTGGTTTTATTGCTTCTCAATGATTGAATATAATTTGAAGAAATGGGTCAAAAACAATGCTATTCAATTGCATAATATTTAAATTATGGAGTTTGACTTAATTATTCTGTTCCTTCTTACAGATTTAAAAAGCTGTAGAAAACAAAAAAAAAAGAAATTAAGACAATATAAAAAATTATGTTTACCAGGGAGTAGTAAACCAAACACATTCTGAAGTGGATAGACAACTTAATTGTTTAAACAATAAGGTAAAATCCTTAACATTGGACAATGTAAAATGACTTATCTTTATATTCCTTTTGAGAAGGTTATAGGCTGTGAGAAGAGAGGATCAGTCAACTCCCCCTAAACAAAACCAAAGTGAGAGGAAATGTTTACCATTGTTCTTCCAAAAAGTGGGTAGAGAGTTCCTCAGAGCATCCACCACTTTACAGAAGCAAGAATAAGCTTATATACTCTTAGTTCAACCTTACCTCTCCCATGAGAGCCAGCTTCCTTTAGGATGAAACTCTTTCTACCCTTCCTCCATATATATAAACTTGATATGATGCCCTACCCCGATCGTGCTTTCATATACATAGCAAATTATTATAATGAACCTTATATTACTCATTGGGTAGAGAAGTTAATATCTTTGAGGCTAATTAAGTATGTGTGTTAATAAAAAAAAAAAAAGGCAGTGGCCGGTCCTTGAACTCTTGTCAGTACAAGACAGTGTAGACCTGGACCTCCAAGAGGAACTTAGATTTCAACTAGTCATTTGAATGCACAGGGTAATTCTGCTCCTCTTCCCCTCCAACCTGTTTTTCACTTTCCTACCCATATTGTGTTCCATATAGATCTCTTCAAACACCCAGAGGTATGTGTTTCTATAGTCTATATTATTCTAATACAGCCTGGGGAAACCAAACGATCAGAATCTTCTGACATAGATGTGGCAGATGTGGCAGGTCATTGAACATCAGTGCCCATGGGAAGAGAAAATGTCCTCATGTTTGGAAGGCAACAATTTGTAAGGCAAATTCACACCATTCTTTCAGTTCTCAAAGACTCAGTAGACAAGCTTGGGGACGTGATATCTCCTTCAAAATTTCTTTTTTTCTTTAAGATTTTATTTTGAGTTTTACAATTTTTCCCCCCTTATCTTCCTCCCCATCCCCAGAAGGCAGTATGTTAGTCTTTACAATGTTTCCATGGTATACATGATCTAAATTGTATGTGATGAGAGTGAAATCATATCCTTAAGGAAGAAAAATTAAGTATAAGAGATAGCAGAATTACATAGTAAGATAACAGGGTTATTTCTCCCAAAGTAAAGGTAATAGTCTTTGGTCTTTGTTCAAACTCCACGATTCTTTCTCTGGGTATAGATGATATTCTCCATCATAGATAACCCAAAATTTTCTCTGATTGTTGCACTGATGGAATGCTCAAGTTCATCAAGGTTGGTCATCCACCCCCATGTTGCTGTTAGGGTATAAGATGTTTTTCTGGTTCTGCTCATCTTGTTCAGCATCAATTCATGCAAATCCTTCCAGGCTTCACTGAATCCACATCCATCCTGGTTTATAATAGAACAATAGTGTTTCATGACAACATTTACCACAGTTTGTTAAGACATCCCCCCAATTGAAGGACATTTAATTAATTTCCAATTCTTTGTCACCACAAACAGGACTGCTATGATTATTTTTGAACAAATGATATTTTTAGTGTTTTTCATTATCTCTTCTTGGTATAGACACAGTAGTGGTATTGCTGGATCAAGGGGTATGTACATTTTTATTGCTTTATGGGCACAATTCCAAATTTCTCTCCAGAAAGGTTGGATGAGTTCACAGTTCTACCACATCCCTTCCAACATTGATCATTGTCCTTTCTACTCATATTGACCAGTCTGAGAGGTGTGAGGTGGTATCTCAGAGATGCTTTACTTTGCATTTCTCTAATAAGTAATGATTTAGAGCAATTTTTCATATGACTATGAATCACTTTGATTTCCTCATCTTTAAATTGTCTTTGCATATCCTTAGACCCTTTGTCAATTGGGGAATGTTTTTTTTTTTTTTGGAAAATTTGACTCAGTTATCTGTATATTTTAAAAATGAGTCCTTTGTCAGAAATACTAGTTGTAAAAATTGTTTCCCAATTTACTACATTTTTTTATCTTGATTACAGTGGTTTCATCTGGGCAAAAGCTTTTTATTTTAATGTAATAAAAATTATCTAGATTGTTTTAAATGATGTTCTCCACCTTTCCCTTGGTCATAAACTGCTTCCTTTTCCATAGATCTGACAAGTAAACTACTCCTTGATCTTCTAGTTTGCTTATAATACTGTTTTTAATGTCTACATTCTGTACCTATTTGGACCTTATCTTGGTATAGGGTGTGATGTGTTGGTCTAATCTCAGTTTCTTCCATACTAACTTCCAGTTTTCCTAAGTGTTTTTATCCCAAAAGCTGGACTCTTTGTGCATCAAACAGCAGATTATTATAATCATTGCCTGCTCTTGTACCTAGGTACCTATTGTACCTATCATACCTATTGTACCACTGATCCACCACTCTATTTCTTATCCAATACCAGACAGTTTTGATGACTAATGCTTTATAATATAATTTTAGATCTGGTAAGGTTAAGCCACCTTCTTTTGCAATTTTTTTCCAATTGAATCCCTGGAAATTCTTGACTTTTAAATTTCTCCGTATGAATTTACTTAACAACTTTTTCTAACTCATTAAAGTAATTATTGGGAATTTTGTTTGGTAGGGCACTAAATGAGTAATTTAGTTTTGGTAGAATTGTCATTTTTCTTATATTTATTAGCTTAGCCTATCCTTGAGCAGTTGATGTTTTGGGGTCCAGACTTTTATATTAAATTTTCTTCTCTATTAACATTACACAATCCGTATCACAGAAAATCTCTAAATAAATTTTATTAAAAGTGATTTTCAAATACATGAAACCATTGTCAAGTGGGAGAAATATTAGACTTGTTTTGCTCATGAACAAAAATTGCAAAGACACAAATTTAGATTTGATATAAAGAAAAACTTTCTGACAATTATAATGATTCTAAACAAAAATGCGCTGATTCAAGAGGCTAAATGCTGGAAAGTCTTTTAACATCAATAATTCACAAGGCCTCTTAGAAGTTCGGAGTTCTGACTTCTTGTGTAATCCTAAAAATGAAAAAAAAAATCGTCCCAAATGAATGACTTAATTGGCAGGAAATAATTTGAAGAGCAGTACTCTTTATGAGAGTTTAAAATGATGTAAAACAAATAGTGACAGTTTGAGTGCAAGGTAATCACTGTTAATATTTCAAAATTTCATAATACAGCAAGAGTTAAACGGTAAGGACATTCTCTCTAAAAACATAACTTGAGTTGGTTTCAATGAGGTGTCTAGTATTTTTTCATTCCACCATTCCAATGCAGTACGTCCCTATACCTTGCTTTTCTATTTTAGGGAAAGAAAGATTTTCCCCCCCTGCTAGTAGAATAGTAAGTACTAGACTGACTAATACATATCTGAAGCTACTACATTTTTTAAGATTATAGTATTTGATGATATTGAAGCATTTTCCCAACTCTTCATATCTTATACCATTATGAGTCAAGGGAAAATGTTAAAGAGGTTTCAAAAAATATATGTAAATAAGGAGAAAAACAAAGAACACTTTAAGTGTTAGCCACTAGTAGTACTATTTTCTTTTCCTATAATGATAAGTGGCTTAAAATCATCTATCTTATTGTCATTAAGTTTCCTAGTTGAGGTTTGTGTCTGCATTTCTTGTCAATATTTACTCAAAAGAATTTACTACTTATAACATTTATTGAGTTATTTGCTCTTTGGAACTCGGGATTGTCACACTTTTTAACTCAACCCTCTTTTTTCAGTCAGTCATCTAACCCCTGGGGCTGAAAGAAAATAGGTAGGAAGCAGTTGGGGAGTAGGAAGAGGGCCATTACACAACAGAACCTTTGGCAAATGTTGTATATTCCTTGGGGACTATCACCGGAGTTTTGTGGATGAGACAGACTATTTTCTCTGGCTTTGCAATTGAACATCTCACCATTCAAATTAGTATAAATTCATTTGTTTTCCTCAGTAAAGACTATCACCATAGAATCAGTGTACTTATTAGAATGATAAAAAGTAATCTCATTTTTTTCCAAATTTCTCTTAAGGATTTTTTTCTTTTTGCTATAGGTCTAATATGACTTAAGAAAAATGTGCTGATATCTACTATCAATTTTATTGATATATTTGCTCACTGTGAGGTGGAAGCTAATATTTCTGGGTGGAAAAGACACTTTAAAAAATTAGAGAACACAAAAGACAATAAAGAATCCAGTGGTATATGTGGATGATGCAGACCGGGAGTTAGTAATAAAATTTCATAATCTCTTCTTTCAGGCTTAACTTTGATTTTGATTTGTAAATTTACCTAAATAACCATTGTAGGAAATGCATTGTTTAGCTATATAGTAAGGATAATGATATATATTTTATTGTAGCTGAATTAAAAGTAATTTAATCTTAATACTTGTAAATTATTTAAATTGAAAGCCTTTTCTTTTACTTGTGTAATTTACTAACCTGATATTTTATGCAAACTGACTGAAGACCGCACACAACATTTAGAAGCAGCAACTTCAAAATGTTCACAGTTGGAATCAGCAAATCAAAGTCTTCAAGGACAGTTAATTTCTATGAAAATGTTGCAAAAGAAATGTGACGAGATAGAAAAAAAAGCTGGAAGAAGAAATAGTTAGTCTTAAGCATCATTTGCAAACTACTAACCTGGAACATAGTCAAATAGAACATTATAAATGTGAGATTGAAGAACAAGCAAGACAAGAGATTGTAGAAAAACTACAACAAGTCAATTGAGTTGTACAGGTTGTTTTTTTTATCACTACTATGTTTCTTAAAATATTTCTGTCTAAATGAAAGTTTAAATTTTTTTCTTTTTAAAATTCAGAATATCTTCTTTAATATCTCCCTTTGCAACTTTTCTGCAGTTTTTTAAAAAAGAAAATAATAGTTTTTTAAATCATGAGTAATAATAACCATATATATAATCATTTAAGTTTTTCAGGAAAATTGACATAATTAAAATAAAATTGAAGGTTTTTTTATATTCAACAGATATTTTGATTGTAAAAAGATATTCTGGAAGATGGAGTTCAAAGTTTTTTTAGAATTATACCTTTTGCTTTTATAACAATCTAATTATATTAGCACAGAGATAAGAACCACTGACTAACATCCAATGGAAAGTGTTTTAAGTTGAAATTCAAATCAGCTAAATTTGATTGCTAGTATTTTCCATGTAGAATCTATTTTTAGAAATTAAGACTTGTTCTCTGAATCAGTGACTAAAATTTCAGGATTGAGTTGGGATTTTTTTAACACCATTTTTTTTTGTTTTTCGTTGCTTTGGACACAAGCTGCATCCCAAGAGAACTTGGAACAACTAAGAGAATTGCAGGGACTTTTGACTCCCTTTTGTCCCTTTTTGTTTTGATTCAGGACTTCTCATTTAGCCTCCATTCCATTTCTTTTTTAGCCTCCAGAGAAAGAAAGAAGGAAGGTGTCCTTGGCAGGTGGGAAACAAGACCATGTGTGGTTTACTGGCCTTGGTTGAAGAACTGCAATATGACTATGAGGCAATACTAAATGAGATACCCAAGGACAAATTCTTCAAGTCTACACTTTCAGTTCTCCCATGTGGTCAACACTTCAATATCCTCCAAATCTACAAAATTAATCTTAGATTTTTATTTTATTCAGATGAAATGATTACTGAATAGGAGCAGAACAGAATAGGATTTGAATTGGAAGTGCTCTATTTTAGAGAAGTTATAGCCAATTCTCATCATTCTTTTCTTCTGGCAGAAAAAGATGAAGGATTAACAACCTTGTGCATCATGTGAATGCCTGTGAAACTAAGGGGAATGAGTCAGCCATCAGCTCAGACAAGAGAGGCACACTGACCTTGAACCACATGACAGTTTTGCAGGTCTATATAGGGGATACTCACTATAAGGCAGTCACTAGCCCAGATGTCAGTGCACCCAATACCAAAAACCTCCTTGTTCATGGCATCACCATGGCTACACCACCAAGTTCTAGATATACTCTCTGGTGACTCTAGGTTTTAACAGTATAGTACAAGTGACTTGCCTGAGGTCACATTTCTAGTAAGTGGCAGAGTCAGAATTCAAACACAAGTCCTCAGTTCACAAGTCCAGAATTCTTCCAGCAGCACTCCAGTAAATCACCCCCTGAGCTTAGTATATGAAAACTAATGGCTTGAGATTAGGAAGTATGGAAGTATGAATGTAGTCTTGGGCCCTATAGGTACCTCTCAAGTCTCAAGCAGAAACAAACTTTGGGGGCCGATATTTGCTCATAAAAGTCTCACCAGCACAAATCTTCCTCCTCAACCCTCACTGCCCCTGAGAACAAATAAAAGGTCAAATAGTTGGAAAGTGACTAGCCAGCTGGACTGCTAGGAAAGTCACAGTAATACCATGGACTTTTGACTCCCTTTTGTCCCTTCTTGTCTTGATTCAGGACTTCTCATTTAGCCTCCATGCTATTTCTTTTTCAGCCTCCAGAGAAAGCAAGAAGGCCTCCATGGCAGGTGGGCAACAAGACCAAGTGTGCTTCACTGGGCTTGGTTGAAGAAATCAAATATGACTACAAGGCAATAAGAAATGAGATACCGAAGGACAACTTCTTCAAAGTCTACACCTTCAGTTTAAAATGTAAATCAATGAGCACAGTTTTCAAGAATCAAAATGAGACTTTTTGAATGTACAGCAAGGAGGCCTCAGAGATTCCCCTGATAAACTAGACCATCCCCTAGTCCATTTTGTAACACCCACCCTCTAGCAAAACTTCCATGTGGTTTTATCCTAGCCCTTTGGGCTGCTGCAGACTTTCCCCTGACTGTCTCAATGCCAAAGTGGTTTGGGGACACATTCAGGTCATTTAACCTCACCAGGTCCTACCCAACTTCAGCTGCTGAATGGAATAGTAGTCATTTTACTGTTCCCTTCTCCACCCAAAACTATACCCTCTACCCCATCAGGGTACAGAAAAGAGAAAGTGAGATCAGACAGAAAAAAGGGTTTGAAAGATAGAAACCAAACCAGGAGTTCCTGTCCCTTTCTAGTATCATTGACACTTTTGCCAGTCTGATGAAGGCTATGAATCTCTTGCTATAATAAAGTTTTTTAAATCATAAAATAAAATGCAGAGGATTCCACAGGTAAGCAAATACATATATTGAAATATAGGTGTCATTTTCCCTCCTCATCTAAGGTTATGGATCACATGAAATATCTCCAAAGATCCTATCTAACGCAACAAGTCCTGAGGTAGAGGAATCCCATGAATTTTGACATAATTATTCTAAACTCTTCAACATTGATACAATGTTTGTATGAGACCACACATAAGTGATCCCTGGTTAAGAGTGAAATGGGTTAAAGAAAGGGATGTCTCTGATGATGACAGGGTAAGGAGGCAAGCAAGTAATTGGTTGTCACCATCTTTTTTATACTGTCATGGTGAAGAAGGATCTTCATCTTTCCTTCCTGTAGAACACTGAAGGGGAAGGGAAGCTAATAGCAGCATGGCTCTGCATGTGATAGTTTCATGTTCATTTAGGAATGAGAACATGGAACCTCACTTTGACTCAGAACCCTTGTGGACATAGAGCATTCATAATAGGGAGAGAGGCCTAACCCATTTGGTCATCATTTTAAAATCCACCAAAGATTTTGAATTTGTAACAAAACCAGAAAATTCATCTCGGGTTTAGTTTTTCCTTCAGAGAATGACACAAGTAAATGGGAGAAGAGGGGATAGGGTTTAAATTGGAGAAGTTTCAGCCAATTCTCACAATTCTCTTCTTCTAGTAGAAAAAGATGAACGATAACAACCACATGTTTAAATAGGATGCCTGTGAAACAATGGGGAATGCATCGTCTATCTGCTTGGGCAAGAAAGGCATGCTGACCTTGAACAGGACGAGAAGAACTGCACTCACTAGAAGACAGTCACTAGCCCAGATGTTATTGCATCCCAAATCCTGATCCTCCTTGTCAATGGCAGCACCATCCACAGTGGCTACACCAGTAAATTCTTGATATTCTCTCTGGGGACTCTAGGTTTTAGGAGAAGAGAATTTCAAAATCCCTGGGGAAACTATGAAAGCTTATGTGATTTGCCTGAGGTCACATTTCTAGAAAGTGGCAGAGCCAGAATTCAAACACATATTTTCTGTTCACAAGTCAGGAATTCTTTCAGCAGCACTACAATAAGTTCAACCTAAACAGACCATATGAAGACTATAAGTTTGAAATTAGGTAATATGGAAGCATGAGTGGGGTATTGTGTTGAAGACATACCTAACAAGTCTCAAATAGAAACAACCATTTGGGGCAGGGAAAGTCTCATTAGCAGACAAGAGATTTTCCCATTCATCCAAAGAATGAAAGCCCATCTCCAGAACTGCAAGAAAACATGTCTAGGAGAGCAAGCCATTACTCTTCTTTCTCCTCTTCCCCCACTGCCCTTGAAACAAAAGTCATACACCCAGGAAGTGACTAGTCAGCTGGGCTACTAGGAAAGTAAGAGTAATTCCAGGAACATTTGATTCCCTTTTGTCCCCTCGTGCCATGATTTAGGACATCTCATTTAGCTTCCATGCTATTTCATTTTCAGCCTACAGAGAAGGAAGGAGGGCTTCCTGGGCAGGTGGACATAAAGATTAAATAATCTGTCTGAAGTGTTGTGGAAACCTTAAATTTCCAGATAAATGGTAGTCAAAGTTATTAGTGTTATGTTCATATTATTTTACAGTGCTTCCATGTATTTTATAGGGCAAAGTACAGAAGGATGCAGATGATCTTAATGATCTTAGTATGTCACCTGACACATCTAAAGAGGATTATAATTTAAGCCCCTCAATTTCTAGTTATTTTATGATACTGATTTTTTTTTCAGAGAGATGGTATATGTTAGAGGACAGGGTATGGTTTAAATTGAAAATACTCTGATTTGGAGAAGTTCCTGCCAATTCTCACTATACTTTTCTACGAACAGAAACTGATGAAGGATAATAACCTCATGAGTCACCTGGCCATCTGGGAAAGTATGGGGAAGGCGAAGGCCATCTGCTCAGACAAGAAAGGCACATTGAGCTTGAACCTCCCGACAGTGCTACAGGTCTACATAAGGGACACTCACTAGAAGACAGTCATTAGCCCAGATGTCATTGCACCCAATAAACTGATCCTCCTTGTCAATGGCATCACCATCCACTGTGGCTAAACCACCATGATGTCCCCTGACTCTAGGGTTTAACTGTAGAGACAAAAGGAATTTTGAAATCCCTGGGCAAAGCAGAAAAGCTTAAGTGACTTGCTTGTGGGCACATTCCTACAAAGTGGCAGAGTGTGAATTGATATGCAGGTTCTCTCTTCACAAGTCAAAAATTCTTTCATCAACACTGCAACAAATTGTACATGAACATGCTATATGAAGATCAATAGATTGAAATAAGGCAATATGGAAGCATGAGTGGGTTATTGTGCCCTAGACATACCTAAGAAATATGAAACAGAAATAACCCTTTGGTTCAGAGAAAGTTTCGTTAGGCGACAAGAGACATTCCCCTTTATCCAAAGAATGAAAGCCCTTCTCCAGAACTGCCAGAAACAGTTTCTCTGTTCACAAGTCAGGAAGAACAGGCCATTAAACTTCTTTCTCCTCATCCATAACTGCCCTGGAATCAAATAAAATGTCATGGAATCAGGAAGTGACTAGCCAGCTGGCCTGCTAGGAAAGTCACTGCAATTCTGGTTACAATTGACTCCCTTTTGTCCCCTCTTGCCATAATTCAGGAATTCTCATTTAGCCTCCATGCTATTTCATTTTCAGCCTCTAGAGAAAGAAGGAGGGCTTCCGGGACAGGTGGACAACAAGACTGCCTGAGGCTTACTGGCTTGGTCAAAGATCTGAAATGTGACTGCCAAGGAATAAGGAATAAGATACCAGAGGAGAAATTCAACAAAGTCTACGCCTTCAGTTCAACATGTAAATAAATGAGCACAGTTTTCACAAATCAAATTGGGACTTTTTTGAACATACAGCAAGATGGCCCAGAGAATCCCATGAAAAAGTAGGCCATCCCATACTCCAATTATTAAGGTCCTCCCTCTAACAAAACTTCCATGCAGTTTTATCCTATCCTTTTGGGGCAGTTGAAGACTTTCCCCATATTCTCTCAATGTCAAAGTGGTGTGGGGCCACATTCATGTCAATCAACTTAGTTATCATTTCAATATGCTCCAAAGATTTTGATTTTGGACCAAACCCGCAAAATTCATCGTGGGTTTTTAACTTTTTTAAATTCAGAGAAAGAGACTGTTATATGGAAGAGGAGAATATACATTTTAAATTGGAAATACTCTGATTTGGAGAAGTTCCTGCCAATTCTCTCTATTCTTTTCTATAATCAGAAAATGATGAAGAATAATAATCTCATGCGTCACCTGGCTATCTGGGAAACTATGGAGAATGCGAAGGCCATGTACTCAGACAAGAGAGGCACACTGACCTTGAACTGCATGACAGTGCTGCAGATCTAAATAGGGGACAATCACTTCAAGAAAGTCACTAGCCCAGATGTCATTTCACTGAATAATATGATCCTCCTTGACAGTGGCATCACCAACCACAGTGGCTACACCTCCAATGCTCTCCCCTGACTCTAGGTTTTAACTGTATAGGTGAAGGGAATTTTGAAATCCCTGGGCAAAGCAGAAAAGCTTAAGTGACTTGCTTGTGGGCACATTCCTACAAAGTGACAGAGTCTGAATTCATATGCAAGTTCTCTCTTCACAAGTCAAAAATTCTTTCATCAGCACTACAACAAATTGAACATGAACATACCATATGAAGATCAATACTTTGAAATTAAGTAATAAGGAAGCATGAGTGGGGCATAGTGCCTAGATATACCTTTCTAGTCTGAAACAGAAGCAACCCTTTGGGGCAGAGAAACTCTCACCAGCAGACAAGAAATATTCCCCTTTATCCAAGGAATAAAAGGCCTTTGCCAGAAAGGCAAGAAAATGTGTCTAGGGGAACAGGCCATTACTCTTCTTCCTCCTCATCCCTCACTGCCCTTGAAACAAACAAAGAAAATGTCACATAGGTGGAGAGGGGCTAGCAAGCTGGACTGCTAGGAAAGTCACAGGAATTCCAGGGACATTTGACTCCCCTTTTTTACCCTCTTGCATGGATTTGGGACTTCTCATTTAGCCTCCATGCTATTCTTTTTCAGCCTCCAGAGAAAGGGCTTCCCCGGCAGGTGGGCAACAAGACCAAGTGTGGTTTACTGGGATTGGTCAAAGAACTGAAATATGACTAAGAGGCAATAAGGAATAACATGCCAGAGGAGAAATTTTACAAAGTGAACACCTTCAGTTCAACATGGAATTCCAAGAGCACAATTTTCAAGAATCAAAATAGGACTTTTTGAATGCACAGAAAGATGGCCGCAGAGACTCCTCCCAAAAAGTAGGCCATCCCATAGTCCGATTAGTAAGGTTCTCCCTCTTAACAAAACTTCCATGCAGTTTTATCCTAGCCTTTTGGGCAGTTGAAGACTTTCCCCATATTCTCTCAATGCCAAAGTGGTGTGGGGCCACATTCAAGTCAATCAACCTCACTAGGCCCTACCCGATTTCATCTGCTCAATGGAGAGAGTCCTTCTACAGTGCCCTTCTCCACTCATAACCACACCCTCCACCACATCAGGGTACAGGAAAAAGAAAGTAAGATTTGATAGGCAAAAGGGTATGAAAGGATGAAACCATTCAGAAGAGAGAACATGGTCTCCTCACTTTGCCTCAGAAAATCTGTTGAAATACAACTGAGTCATCATTTCAATATGCTCCAAAGATATTGACTTTGTATCAAACCCAGGGAATTCATCGTGGATTTTTAATTTTTTAAATTCAGTGAAAGAGATTGATAAATGGATGAGGAGGAGGATACAGTTTAAAGTTGAAATACTCTGATTTGGAGAAGTTCCTGCCAAATCTCTGTGTTCTTTTCTACAAACAGAAACTGATGAAGGATAATAACCTCATGTGTCACCTGGCTATCTGGGAAACTATGGGGAAGGCAAAGGCCAACTGCTCAGACAAGAAAGGCACACTGACCTTGAACCTCCGGACAGGGCTGCAGGTCTCCGTACGGGGCACTCACTAGAAGACAGTCATTAGCCCCGATGTCTTTGCACCCAATAAACTCCTTGTCAATGGCATCACCAGCCACTGTGGCTGCACCTCCAATGCTCCCCCACCGAAGCTAGGGTTTACCTGTCCAGACAAAGGGAATGTCGAAATCCCTGGCCAAAGCAGAAAAGCCCAAGTGAGCTGCTGGTGCTCACACTGCTACAAAGTGGCCGAGTCACAGTTCAAAGGCAGGTTCTCTCCGCACAAGTCAGGAACTGTTCCCGCGGCCCCGCAACAAGCTGAACATGAACATCCCGTGTGAAGCCTCATAGTCTGAAACAAGGTAATATGGAGGCATGAGGCCGCGCTGGGCCCGGGGCTTCCGGAGCCCTGGCCCGCACCCCACGCCCTCCCCCACGGCCCGGGGCCTCCCTCTCCAGAGTCCGCGCCTGCGCGCAGAGCCCTCGGGGCCGCAGGAGCCCGGGAGCATGCCGGGAGACAGGAGTGGTGGTGGGGGCGGGGGCGCGCTTTACGGGGTCACAAGGGTCAGTGAGAGGCCCTGAGCGCATGCCCGGCGGGCCAGACCGACGCATGCGCAGTTCGTCCCTCCTCCCTGGCCGGGCTCGGGCTGCCGCACTCTCCTGGACCGAACTGTTTCTCCCCGCAGTTTCACAGTCAAGGAAGTCAAGGAAGATGAGAACTGAGAAAAGACCGTGAGATCTGGCAGTGAAGAAACCATTAGTGTCTTTGGAGAATTTGGACTGTAGAGTGTCAAAGGAAATGACGGGAGATATCTGTTGTCAAGGGTCCTCTCTGGTATTTAGGTCCAAGGTAAAGGAGAGATGTGTGATGATAATGGAGACAGGTGGATCCAGTAAAGATTTTTTTGAGAATGGAGACAAAATATGGGCATGTTTTTAAACTAGGAAGGAAGTAACCAGTAGGAAGGAAAGTCAAAACAGGAAGGATAGATGGAGCGATTTGGTGGAGGATATAAGAAATAAGAGCCTTACTTGGACACGTACAAGCATTTTCATTGCCTAGAAGAAAGACCAGTTTTTTGAGATGGTTGAAGGAAGAGATGGTGGCAGAAGGAAATGGAAGACCTTTGAGAAGAAGGATGGTAAGAAGGTGGTCTCAGGTAATAGCCTCATTTAGTGGCAAACTTTTTAACTGAAAAACTGTATAGTGAACCATGAAAGGTTGAGGAGTAATGAAAAGGTTCAAAAGAGCTGCCATGGAAATTGGGATAATGAATTGTTTAGGGGAAATTAAATATAAAAGCATTGCTTTGCCTCAAGAAGAGCTTAGTTGAGGTGATGTAACATACATGTCTGGTGTACCTTATGAGTACTCTTGTCTGATTTTTTCCACATTTATTTAGCAGCATGTACATACAAGCCAAGGCGGCAGATGATAGGAGTGGTTCAAAGCTAAGATCTGACAGGAGACCATTGGTAATGGGATGGGGGGGTCGGCAATATGATGTAGAGTTGAATAAACATATCACTTGGTTTACCAAGAATCAAAATGGGGACAGGCAAAAACTGTAGCTAACACAGTAGAGATGGTCTCTGATCAGAGGTCATGGTGCAGATAAAAACAGTGCATTTGCAAGACTGAGGAAGAAGATCAATTTTGACCAATTAAGAGAAATTTAGAATTAGTATACTCAAAGTGCATTTGTGGGTAATCAAAGGCATAACCATCTTTGTAAGTACATCTTTTGAAGAGGAAGCTAAGGAACTGTGAAGTGAGGGTGTTGACATATATGTTGAAGTATGATACATATGAGAAGAAAGAAAGGTTGTAGGATAACATTGGTTACAAACTATGTGTAAAGAAAATAAGTGCAAGATAAATTGGGAATAATCTCAGAGGGCAGACACTAGTTTGAAGGAAAATATGGATGAGATAGATGAGACTTTAGCAGACACTAGAAGAAAGCCAGGAGGTAGAACTGTGGAGGAACAGCATTGGAGGCAGTCAGGGAAGACTGTCAGGACATGGAATTTATGAGTGAGAAATAGATATTTATTAAGAATCTATGTAACTCTTGGGAATACAAAGAATGGGAAGATAGTCCCCCTTCTCAAGGATATTACATTGTAAAGGGGGAAACAACAGGAAATAACTAAGTACAAACAAGATACTACATACTGTATAAACTGGAAATAATCAGCTGAGGGAGAGATCCACATTAAAGGGGATTGGGAAACCCTCCTTATAGAAGGAAGTGTTTATCTTGGACTTGTTTAAACCAAATAGGGCAAGAAAGGAAGAAGAGAGAGGAAAGAATACCATGCATGGAGATGGGGGTGGGGTTGGGGAGCAGCAGGACATCTGGCAAAAATGCCTACAGTCAGAAGATATGAGAGTTTTCTTTCTGGAACAGCACTTCCTCTCAAACCATACTATTGGAAACATTAGGGCAATCTGTTGTATCTGGTACAGGGCAGAATACTCAGATATTTCTAGAAAATGTATGTCTTACTGTTTAAGGTCTTATCTATTCTATTGATTTTTCTTTAAATAATTCTTAATAAGAATTCCCTTGCCCCTCAAAAATCCTAAATTCTTGAAAACAGGTAACTCATCAGTATTTTCAATTTAAAATAAAGATTTAGAATACAATTTCCATAGGTTATAAAAACAATATAAAAACAGGCATACGCCTATAATGTAATGAGACTGTGTAGTTTATAGGATCAGCCTTATTAATTTTTCAGCATGCCTAATATAACCATCCAGTTATATGTGGATGTTAGAGCTTCTCATCGAATATGGATTGGATATGTGGTTTCATTTCCATAGGGAACTTCCTTTATCCTGCAGGTCAGTATCTTCTCTGCAACTTAGAATCTTGAAAATTGCTTAGATCAGTGAGAGGTTCAATGACATGCCTACGGTCACACAACTCGTATGTCTCAGAGGTATAACTTGAACTCTGTGGTCTTGCAAGCTGCCATGGCAGCTTTTTTTTCTTTTTTTTATTAAAGATTTTATTTATTTTGAGTTTTACAATTCCCCCCCCCATTCTTGCTTCCCTCCCCGCACAGAAGGCATTCTGTTAATGTTTACATTGGTTACACTGGTTCCATGTTATACTTCAGTCTCATTTGAATGTGATGACAGAGAAATCATATCTTTAAGGAAGAAAAACAAACTATGAGATAGGAAAATTACATAATAATATAACGTGTTTTTTTTTTCCAGTTTGACTGCCATAGTCTTTGGTCTTTGTCCAAAGTCCGTAATTTTTCTCTGGTTACAGATGGTATCCTCCATTGCAGATAGCTCAGAATTGTCCCTGGTTGTTGTTGCACTGAAGCAAGGAGCAAGTCCTTCAGGGTTGATCATCACCCCCATGTTGCTGTTCGGGTGTACAATGTTTTTCTGATTCTGTTCATCGCACTCAGCATCAGTTCATGCAGATCTTTCCAGGATTCCCTGAATTCCCATCCCTCCTGGTTTCTAATAGAACAGTAATGTTCCGTGACATACATGTACCACATTTTGTTAAGCCATTCCCCAACTGAAGGACTTATACTTAATTTCCAATTTTTTGCCACCACAAACAGGGCTGCTATAAATATTTTTTGTACAAGTGATGTTTTTCCCCTTTTTTTATCATCTCTTCAGGGTATAGACCCAGTAGTGGTATTGCTGGGTCAAAGGGTATGCACTTTGTTGTTGCCCTTTGGGCATAATCTGAAATTGCTCTTTGGAAAGGTTGGATGAGTTCACAGCTTCACCAATAATGTAGTAATATCCCAGATTTCCCACATCCCTTCCAGTATTGATCATTGTCCTTTCTGGTCATATTGATGTGCAAACTCTTAATTGTGAAAATATGCAAATAATTATTTGTGTTTTTAGAAACAATGAAACTGTCCTGTTGTATATTTGCCCCCTATTCATTTCATTTCCAATATCTTTCATTTATTAACTTGGCTATTTTCACCAATTAAGAAAATATGCAAAATTTAGTTTGTACAAGTGAAACATGCACTTTGAACCATCCAATTTCCAGTCGGGATTTCATATATACCCATCCTTATCTTATAAAGAGATCTCATGAAGTAAGGACCTTGAGGAACTGTGAAGTGAGCATTTTAGGGTATTAACATATATGTTAAAGTATGATATATATGAGAGGAGACAAAAATTGTAGGGTAACATTGCTTAAAAATTATATATTTATATAAAACTATATGTGTGTATATATAGTTATGTGCAAGATGGATTGAGAATTGGGGAGGTGGGGGCAGGAAAGTAAGATGGGAAAATTGTAAAAGTCAAATAATACCTTTAATAAAAAAAGATAGATTGGAGAAAGCACTAGTTTTAAGGGAAACCAAGAAAGGCTTCTTGTGATAGATGAGATTTTAGCAGAGACCAGAAAGAAGCCTGGAAATGGAAATGAGGAGGGATGGCACTCTAGTCATGGGGACAGCCAGTGAAAACTGTCATGAGATGAAGGTTTGCGTGTGAGAAATAGATATTTTTTAAGGATCTACTATAAAACTACCACCAGGCTAAGAGCTGGTAATACAAAGAGGGAATAACAGGAAACAGCTAAACACAGACAAGATTCTACCTACTGAATTAACTTCACATAATCATCAGAGGGAGACATCTACATTAAAGGGGACTGGGAAAACCTAATTGTGGAAGGCAGGGTTTTATTTTTGACTTAAGCCAGATAGAGCATGAAATGAAGAGGAGAGAGGAAAGAATTCCATGCATAGGGAGACATCTAGTGAAAATACCTACAGTCAATGGGTAGGAATGTTTTATTTTTGGAACAATACTTCCTCTCTCAAACCAACCTATTGGAAACAATAGACCAATCTATTGCGTCTAGCATAAGACAGAAGAAGACTGCAAATCCTCCTACAGTTTGCTCCAAGTTTTTTACAACCCTCTCAAATGACATATTAAGAAAGAACACATCTATTCTATTGATTTTTCTATAAATGAATCTAATAAGAAATCCCCTACCCCTCAAAAATCCTAAATTCTTGAAAAACAGGTTACTCATCAGTATTTTCAATTTAAAATAAAGATTTAGAACACAATTTCCATAAGTTGTAAGGACAGTGTAACAACAGGTATGAATTATGGCTATTTTGTAGAGAGACTGGTTTTTCATGAGTATTTTATGGAATCAGCTTTACTAATTTTTCAGCATACCTAATATAGCCATCCAGTTATATATGGAGGTTAGAGCTTCTCATGGAATATGGATTAGATATGTGCTTTCATTGTTATAGGGAACTCCCTCTACCATTGCAGGTCAGTATCTTCTCTGCACCTTAGAATCTAGAAAATTGCTTAGATCAATGAGAGTTTCAGTGACTTGTCTAGGATCACATAACTAGTCTGTCTTAGAGATATGACTTCAACTCTGTAGTCTTGCAAGCTTCCAGGGAAATTTTTTATCTGTCATATTATGCAGCCTCTGTTTAGTTTCTAAAACAATATATACAATAGGAACTGCAAACATGAGTCTCAGAAATCTTATGTGTGGAAGCTAAGTTCCCAGTGTATTTTTTTAAAGGAGAAGCAAATTTATTTAAATATTGAAAATATATGGAATCCTGATGCAAATTTGATGGTTCAAAGTGCATTTTTCACTTTTGCAAACTGAATTTTGTGTAGTTTCTTAATTGGTGAAAATAAACAATTGTTTGTATCATTAGAAACAATGAAACTGTCCTGTTGTAAACTGGCCCCACATTCATATCATTTACAATAGCTTTCATTCACTAGTTTTCAAAATCAAAATAATAGGCTGTATTCTGAGTTTTTCTTAATATTTTTTGTTGTCCTAAATGCCAAGAAATATAAGCACTGGCATGTTGTTTTTGGACATAGGTCCACATCATTATACTGGACTGATGTTTACAGAGTCAAAGTTGACTACTTAAATGAAATCAACCCCATAGGTCATTGCAGTTCAGGCTCACTGAAATGGCTGAAGCCAGAGCTCTTTCATGGTTGGCTGACTATCCTCAGTCACTTACTTGTAATGGATATTCTGTGATTTGCAGATTAATAACCTTTTCCCATCATATGTATATGGTTGTTAAAACCTGAGTCTAATTTCCATAAGAATATAGGACCTGGCAAATGTCAAGAATTTAATGGAGTCTATTAATCATGTTTTATTTATGTGATTATTAAAAATCACTTAAATATACTCAAGATTAATGGAAATGGGTGTAAGCAACAAATGGTTTAAAATACAAATGTTAAATGAAACTAAAGAAAATAAAAATCCTACCACCAATGCTAATCTCTTTCCACGATTTAGATACTTTTAAATGTGTTCATTTAAAGAAGAGAATCCTTGCCAGTGAAATTTGAGTAGAGTGTCAGCTAGATTTTAAATCACTAGTTTCAAAATCAACTGTACTTTGTCCATAAGGGAGACATTACCAGAGTCATGAACATTGGTTTCACAAATATAGGCTGCACATGAGCACATATAGAAAGCTCTCACAGATTCTTCTCCCTTCTGCCCTTTACTCTTACGTTTATATCCTTTCCTAAAATTCACATCAACCAAATTCCCTTCCCCACACTGGTGCCATTCAACTAGCTGAATGGCTGAATCTTTCTCTTTCCCCTTTTTACCCTTAATATGAATCTTTTATGTTACTTTGTTTCCTCCCTTTCTGATTTCTTTCACTATTCACTGGGTTTTCTGCTTAAGCAGTTTCACAAATGTATATCAATGTATCATTCAAAATTGTTTCTCCTCTTTCTGTCAACTCCTTCCCAAGACTATCTCTCTATCCACCCTGACCCTGTCTGTCCTTTTGCTTTCTTGTTTCTTTGATGACTGAAAGCTCCTACCTTAAACCTGGATTACGAAACAGAAAATTAGTGTAACTTGAATTAACATCTCACTTTTTTTAAAGTTCACTTCATAGTTTTCATAATAAAAGGTTTCATTTCTTCTCCCTCCATTTCTACTTAAAATTTTTTCTTTAAGTATCAAGAGATGCAAAAATATTCATAATATATTATTTATTAATTTAAGTCATTGTTGTCTTGTGAAAACATTTTTTAAACTGTGAAAAGGTTACTGAAACTGTAAGGTCAATTCTACCTCAGAAACTTTGTATGCCCCTGAGAACTTATTTAACCTCTATGGTCTCAGTTTCCCCTACCATGAATGAACATAATAATAGCACCTCCTTCCCAGAGTTATTGCAAAAATCAAATGAGATAATATTTGTAGAGTTTTGGCACATTGATTTTATTTTTTTGAAAAATGGAAAATGTCTTTATTGATGAAATGTTAACAGACAAGGTTTCTCAAAATACAAGGGACCACCGGCAACCAGCACAGACCTCCCATGTACTGATGTCCCCCAGTTCCTGGGGCACAGAGGGATGAGGAGCCATCATTTCAAATGGAATCGGTTTTCTCTGCTGCCAGTTCTGTGCACATTATATGCAAATCTAGTCTACACAAACAGAACAGTCCTGTCACCTACCTACTGCTTGGCTCCACTGAGCTAATAATATGACAATGATACTAATAAGTCTGTGTAGCTGGTCATCACCACAATCACCTTTGTTGGATTTCAGATTCTGTTTCTTCCCTGGTCTAGCTGGAAGGTGGTATTTTGGAAGGAAAGACTGTGAAGTTTTGGAACATGCGATGAATGTGAAGATGCCCCTGTCTGTTAAGCTGAGGGTGTGGGTGACTCCGCAGGGTGTGGGCACCCTGCCAGTGAGAACATTCAGGGAACATGAGAGGGGTCCTTGTAGCTCATTGCCTGCCTTTTGTTCTTAACCACAGAGGTTGGATCATGTCATACAGAAAAGGTCATTTGGAACAGCTAAGAAAGGTAAGGAGCAAGAAATACTTGTGACTTTCACTTGGGACAGGCAATTGGCAGGACTCATGTCTTAAAGCCACTTCATTGGATTAGTTGGGCAGAAGATTATCTTTGACTCACTGGACTCTCTCCCAGACAACATAATAGTACACACTCTCCCCTTTTCGAACATAGGGCCAGCTGCTGTGGAATCTTTTCCATTATGGGCAACCAGCCTCTAAAAAAAGAAAGCTCTTATCTTGCCAAGAAAACACTCTCCCCACTTCTGTGACACACCGCCCAGAAAAAGGGTACAGAAATACAGACAAGAACAGGCACGCAGATCATGAAATCAATTACCCTACATCCCCAGGGACTGAAGCCAGAGATCAGACTGACTGGTACCCAAGGGACAAAAATATAAAGAGAAAACAAAAGCAAACAAAAAAATCAAAAAAACATAAAAAAACCAGCCTCCAACAATTTTAAAAAGTACTTGAATTTACAATTTAGTTTGCTGTACTTTAGTGAAGACAATTGGATTTTGCAAGGTACATTAGGAATTTAATCCATGCTACATTGTAAAGAAATATACAGTCAGACACACATACACACACACGCACAGGCACACACACACACACACACACACACACACACACACACACACACACACACAGAGGCGCGCTCACAGACACAAACATAAATCCATCCAGGTGAGAGTTTCATCAGAAATCACCTTCTTTGCTCACTTGGCATTTCTCTGATGAACATTTTGTCTATCTTTGTCATTTTGAGACAAGCTGCTTTTCATTGGGGTAGAACCACCATTCCTCATCATGTGGGGGACTTCAGCTCCTGTGATTTCATCGGGCTTTCTCTTCTTCTCACAGATGAAAATGAGAGTGAAAAGGATCAGCACCTCTGCCACGATGCCTCGGAAGGACCAGAGCGCCGCCAGGCAGCTACGGACTTTCAGGGTGATTACAGCAGAAGCGGAGCCCTCAGAGTTGGTGCCCTTGCAGATGGATTTTCCAGGATCCGTCTCCAAATCTGCAGCTTGAACGTGCAGCTCTGTTTTTTTCAGGGGTCTCAATTATGATGATCCTCCCTTCACTAACATTTAAAGTGTTCCTATAACTTCCAGGTTCAGATAGTTTGGACCAATTCCAGTGATCGACAGGAGGATATGAGGTACTCTTACACGTAAGAACTATCGTGTCTCCCTCATTCCCGTGTTCGGACTTCTTGCTCGCCACAATCTTTGGGGGCCCTTTGACTTGTAGGTCAGCCTTTCCAACAACTTCTGGAAGAAAGACGCACTGATATTCCCCGGTTTTGTCATGTGACATAACCTCATACCGTGTTTCTGGACTACTCGACGAATCCTCTTGCAACACCTTGTCACCCTTCAGCCAACGATGACCCTGAATTTGTGTTGAATTTTGATTCAGTTTACAGGTCAGGAGTGTTTTATGGTCAGAAACATCTATGATCGTCCAAATTTTGCTTCCCGTGGCGCAGGCGGCCGGAGCGCAGAGCAGCGCGGCGGCCAGCAGCAGCCACGGCAGTGGGGCCCCCATGGCGCGGTGGCCCGGCGCTCCCTCTCCCCCACAGTGATTCTTAATTAGAAAGTAGTTTCTTCCCAGGCTACATGAAAAAGCCATCACTATTGCAGCTAGGAGTCTGGGGAACAAATAAGTCTTAGACACTCTGGAAGAAGGCAAAAGGGGACTCCTGAAGAACAAGAAAAGATGAAGAATACACAATAGATGAATATTTGCACATTCATTATTTGAGGGATGCATGAGTTTGTTTATGGGAATAATCCCGCCCGCAGGACATATCATAACTTCCTTACTTCTTAGTAGATGGTCTGCTGGGAGTAGTGGATGGAGTGCCAGACCATTTGTCCTTAAGACTCATCTGTGTGAGTTCAAATCCGTCCTTGGACACTAACTGTAACCCTGGGCAAGTCATTTGAGCCTGTTTGCCTTGTTTTTTTTTTCCATCTCTAAAATGAGTTGGAGAAGGAAATGACAAACTTCTCCAGTACCTTTGCCAAGAAGACCCGATATGAGGTCCTTAAAGAGTTGAAACATGGGGCAGCTAGGTGGCCCAGTGGATAGAGAACTGACTGGCCCTGGAGTCAGGGGCATCTGAGTTCTAATTCAACCTCAGACACTTAATAATTACCTAGCTGTGTGGCCTTGGGCAAGCCACTTAACCCCATTGCCTTTATCATATAAGAGGTGGTCTTCTACCTTGTTTTGTGCCTCAAAGTCACAATTATATTGCAGCAGCTTTAAAACTATAGCAGTGTTCTGGCCATAGGCAGCAGAAAAAAAACTAAGAAACTAAAAAAAAAGAGTTCAAACAACTGAAATGATTGAACAATAAAGATGGGTTTTGAGATTTGCTACTGATTAAAAAAAAAGTCTTTATATTTTGACCCAGCAGGGGAAAGCTTTGACATTAGTGAGCATATATCTAGCAGTAAGAGCTAATGCATATTTTGTATTTCTTCAGGAAACCATATTGGCAGTTTTTATTTATTATGGCAGTGAGTTACAGTTCAGGCATAATTATAACAATACCTTTTATGTTAGAAATTATACTAATATGTAATTGTACAACTTTGATGGTTGGTAGTACATTATTGAACCATCATATGGCTCTCTTCTTTCCATAGGACCCCTCTACATTTGGCTTCTGTTTATGGATATCCTGATGTTGTTACTCCCCTAGTGGAGAGAAAATGCCACCTGAACCCACGTGACCTTGGAGGTCTAACAACTTTAATGACTGCTGGTCAATGAAATTCATTTTGATTTCTATCTTCTAACTTATTTAAATATCACTAATGATATTTTAGTACACTAAATTTTATATTACAGGATCTCTTTATATAATTTTGAGAGGCAATACAAGGTCAGCAGGAGGAATGTACATCTATGCTGCTTAAAGACCCTAAGCTTGTGGACACCTGCAACAACAACACTGTGCTTCGCTCTGCTGCCTATGGCCAGAACACTGCTATAGTTTTAAAGCTGCTGCAATATAATTGTGACTTTGAGGCACAAAACAAGGTAGAAGACCACCTCTTATATGATAAAGTGTTTTGTGAGCTAAAATGGACAACCTGGTGGTTTCCAGTTTACATATTTTATAATTCATCTATTCCTGGAATTATTTTATATTGAAAAGAACTTAAAATAAATCTGTAGTCAAAGTTCATTGGACCTTGGAATTTTGGGGGAACATGGGAGGAGATTACATTCTCGTTGGAACTCCTAATGAGTTAAGGCCTTCAGTTGATTTAGGCCAATGCCTACTCTATGACTTAATCTCAAGGTAGAGAATTCTTTTTTTTTTTAAGATAGGAGTTTTAGGGTCTTCTGATTCTTCAATTTTTAAATCTAAATTTAAATGTTTTTCAATTACTTGTAAAGATAGATATCAGCATTCATTACCACATTTTTCATTCTCCCTATGACAGCAAGCATTATGATATATATTATACATGGACAATAATGTTATATGTATTTCCATATTAGTTATATTGTGAAAGGTGAATTAGAATAAAAGGAAAACCAGAAATGATAAAAAATATATAGAAAATATGGAAAGAGCATTCTTTTATCTGCATTCAGATTCCATAATAATGTTTTGTCCTTCACTCTGAAAGGAAATCATGAGATCAGGGAGATGATGCCATGGCAAGCACATGAATTGTATTTGAGTGTGGGGATGGTGGGCTGTGCAGTGCCATCAGCCTCCTCCAGAGCCATCTGGGCCCAGTGGTCAGATATGAATCAGCTCTATTGAAGATGGCCCTGGATGTGAGGCAATCAGGGTTAAATGATATACCCATAGTCACACAGGTAATAAGTGTCATGTGTCAAGTGTCTGAGGTCAGATTCAAACCCCTGTCCTCCTGTCTCCAAGGCCAGTGCTTTATCTATTGTGCCAACTACCTGCCCTTCAGACTCCATAACTCTTTTTCTGAATGTAAATGTCATTTTTCATCACAGGTCTCTTAGAATCATCATTGATCATTGTTCAGTTGGGAAGAACTAAATCTGTCATCATCAATGATGTTAATCTTCAATGTTCTCCTCATTCTGCTCACTTGACTCCATATCATTTCACTCAGTCTTTGCAGGTTTTTCTGAAATCCACCTGCTCATGATTTCTTTGAGAACAGTGGTATTCTGTCACATTCATATAACTATAATTTCTTTAGCTATTCCCTGATTTATAGGAATTCCCTCAATTTCCAGTTCTTTGCCTCTACAAAGAGAGCTGTTATAAATACTATTGCATATGTCAGTCTTTTCCCTGTTTTTCAGATCTCTAGGATACTGACCTAAGAGAGGTTTTTCTGTGTCAAAGTTTTCTAGCCCTTTGAAGCTGCTTTCAAATTGCTCTGCAGAATGGTTGGCTCAGTTCACACCTTCACCAACACTGCATCATTGTCCCAGTTTTCTCATATCCTCTATAACATCCTTTTTCTTTTCTGCCATGTTAACCAATCTGATCAGTGAGAGGTGGTATCTCAGAGTTGTTTTAATTTACATTTCTCAAATCAATAGTTATTTAGAGCATTTTTTCCATAAGATTTTGACAGGCAGTACAGGATCGGCAGGAAGAAGCATGGTGCAAACCCTAAGCTTGCAGATACCTTCAGCAACAGCACTCTGTTTCACTATGCTACCTATGGCCAGAATACAACTATAGTTTCACAGCTGATGCAATATAATTCTGACTTTGAGGCACAAACCAAGGTAGAAGACCACCTCTTGTATGATTAAGTGTTTTATGAGCTAAAATGGGTAATTTCTTCATCTAAAAACTGTCTGTTCATATCCTTTCATCAGTTAGAACTGGAATAACTTGTATTCTTATAAATTTGCCTCAATTCTCCAAATATTTTAGAAATGAGTCCTTTAACAGAAGCACTAACTGAAAATTGTTTCCTAGCTTTGTGCATTCCATCTAATCTTGGTTAGATTGGTTTTTTTGCAAAAACTTAAGTTAATGCAATCAATATTAGCCATCTTACATTTTATTTAGTGCTCTATTTCTTGTTTTGATCTTCAATTCTTTCCCTCTCCATAAATCTGACAGACAAAAATATTTATTCCTCCTCCTAATTTGCTTGGGGCATCCATCTTTTATCTCTCAATCTTATACTCATTTCAACCTTATATTGCTATAGAATGTGAGATA